>NC_092292.1:13806495-13858995 GCF_036320965.1 Panulirus ornatus
TCTAGTTTTCAACTTTAATATTAAATTTCCCTCCCATTTACAGCTCCGACTTATACTAATGTAACAAAATAGGTGAATTGTACCATTCATACGAGCCATTGTTTATGAACTGTGACATAATTTGTTGAGCGAAAACTATATTTACATCCCCAGATATATCTGGCATCTTTTCCTTGAGCAAGATGCCAGATAAAGTGGAGTGAAATTTGCCTTTTTGCTGGGCCCTGCAAGGGTCTCAGGTGTGACTTAGGTGTATAATAAAGTTTTGGCAGATGTGTAAATGCAATATAGATAGATAGAGAGGTAGATAGATAAGTGCGCTGAAGTGGTTTGGACGTATGGAGAGAATGAGTGAGGAAAGGTTGACAAAGAGGATGTATTTGTCAGAAGTGGAGGGAACAAGGAGTAGTGGGAGACCAAATTGGAAGGATGGAGTGAAGAACCTTTTGAGCGATCAGGGTCGGAACACGCAGGAGGGTGAAAGGCGTGCACAGGATAGAGTGAATTGGTACGTTGTGGATACAGGGGGCGACGTGCCGTCAGTGAACTGAACCAGGGCATGTAAAGCGTTCGGGGTAAACAATGAAAAGGCTTGTGGGGCCTGGTTGTGGACAGGGAGCTTTGGTTTCTCTATATTACATATAACAGCTAGAGACTGGATGTGAGCGGATACCGCTTCTCTTCGTCTGTTTCAGGCGATTATTACTTAATGAACGATGTCTTACTGTGCTGATTAATACAGTCTTGGTGTATCATCCTGTCCTCCATGATTGGCAGTGTAATAATCCTAAGTCTTACTTAAAGTTTTCGAAAATCATAAACTAAGTTCCACAACGATTTAACAGGTTTGTAAATCTTGTTAGCAACTCAGATGTCCTAGTGTTCTGTATATTCAAAATCTTGACTGATGATCAACTGTCTTTACACAATGATAGTATTAGACACACACACACACACACACACACACACACACACACACACACACACACACACACCATAAACGACATTGTAGAATTTAGCCTTAGACCTGTGAGGCAACAGAGCCTGGCATCCATCACCACAACAAATGTTCCGACAAATCATACCGAGCTGGAAGGCACTCTGGGGCCAGACGTAACACTGACATTCCAGAGAGGAACCGGGAGAGCTGCCTGGCTGGCTGGCACATCCCTCTCATTGGCTCTACAGAGCATCTACCCTCACTCCACAGCCTACGAACATCCCTAAGGGGGATGTATTGGGACACCTTTCTTTCTTTCCATTTCTGCCTTACAGTTCTATATCCTTCTTGTGAGAATGGATGATGCTGTACTCCAGAAGACACTCTCGTCACAGACCATCAGTTTTCTTCTGGTCTCTGGCTCTCCCATGCACTCCCATGAACATATAGCTTATGCATACTTTTCATGGGGCCTGCAGGAACACTCTTGTTCTTCCTATAACATGGAATTCACATAGAGATGTCCTCTTTTTCCCCTATTGCCAGCCACATCCATCACTGGACCTTAAAGACCTCACCATCCTTTCCCTCACTCGCTTGTATTCTTCAGCGGACTATACAGATCATCTCCCACTGTATCTCCTCCAGGCTTCCAAACTAGGCTAGGACCTCCACAATCTTCCAGGTTCCTGCAGACATTCATTACCAGGAACCTTGAGGGATGATTGCTCTTCCAAGTCCCTCCTACAGATTCCTTCCTGGAGTGAGTTCTGGAGACGTGTACTTTCATCCCCCTTTCCCCCAGCACTCGCTGTAAACATCCCTCACTAGGCTCTGAGAGGGACGCCAGCTCTTCCTATTGCCCGTATACGTTCCTCACTGGGTTCCGAGGACCTTCTTCTCCTTCCCCCATATAGCCTGTGGACAGGACCCCATTTGTCATCGTGATAAACGAGAGGGGGAAGGGGGAGGAAGCCACCACCACACACAACCTGAGATTTTCCTGCTATTCCCCAGGACCTCCTGGCCCTTGGCGTCTCGGCCCGTTCGTACTCCTCGAGCGAGGAGGAGGTGAGGCTAGACGGCCGTTCTGCGCTAAACGTAAGGACGTCTCAGGGAATAGGTACCAGTAGGGAGGAAGTAGGACTAGAAAAAAAAAAATGATGGGGTGCTACGGAAAGGTGAAGCTGTAGCGGTAAGGGTGGCACTACATAAAGGTGGGGAGGAGGGGAAAGGGAGTTGACATGATGGTGATGTCGTCTCGAGCGGCGTAGACGACACGGCGACTTAGAAAGAGAGGGCTAGGCTGTTCATCAGCGCCCTCACCCAGCTCGTCCTTGTCATCATCACCAGAGCAGCGGCAGGAGTGGCTGGTCCTCCTCTCCTCCTTGGCGGGGAGATGTATGTGTCTTAGTGTTTGTGTGTGTGTGTGTGTGTGTGTCTGTGTTGCGCACCCGCCGAGGTGGCGACAGATCCCCCCCGCCGGAGCATTTAGACAACAAACTGAGTCATGAGCGTGGGATAATCAGCATAAATCGTGAGGGCGTCGTATTTCAAGAGTAATGCATATGTTGTATTGATCAGGGGGGCGGCACGGCAGTCCACCTCTCTCTCTCTCGTATCTCGCCCCCAAGACCCACCTCTTTCCCTCGACCTTTTATGGTGCGTAAAAATATAGAATGGCCATACTCCCATTATCATAAACTGCGTCCGTCCCCAGGCCCCCCCCATCTTGCTGGCAAATGTTGGCGCACAACATAAAAACGCCGCCAATATATCACGAGGTTCGATTTATCTCAACTGGAGAGGAGGGAGGAGAGAGAGAGAGAGAGAGAGAGGCCTCCCCACTGCCCCCTTCTTAACCCCCTGCTACTCCTCCTCCTCCTCCTCCTCCTCCTACGAAATGGTTAATGGGGGCGTAGGGGGTGAGGGCAAAGCCGTTGTCAAGCTGGCTCTCGAGAATCCGCTAGTTTTCAGCACTTTTTTTTTTGTTCCTCCCACGCTAAGTTTCTTCACTCCGCGTCGAGTACATCTCCTGCGGGATGTACAGACACAGGCATCTACGCTGTCATCTGCGTCAAGCTTGAATTAATTCCCGCTTTTTTTTTTCTTTTATCCCTCAAAGGCTTCAGTCACCGAACTTTTAAGCTCTCATCATAGTCTGGCCTTAGATGAAATTAGGAATAGGGTTAAAGAGATCGCGGGATAAAGAGGGAAGAGGAGAAATAAAAATTTGTGAAGGAGGTGGGAAAATCTGCTTTTTAGATGGGTCAGGTCGTATTACAGCAGTTGGGAGAAGCATGAGAGGGTGAGGAATTCCAAAGCTTAGCGGCGTAGGGAAAGAAACAGACGTCACAAAGGCCATATCAACCGTTGCCCTTTCCTTTTTCGTACAGTCTGCCATCACTTAGCGCCATCACTACTCTCACGTAGCGTTTACCCTCACCATTCTCCTTAGCTCTCACCATCAACTAAGAATCACTACTCTTCTCTTCTTCTCACCATCGTCTCGCAATTACCTCCCTTCTCAAGTCCTCACCATCATTATTATCACTCTTCTGCCTTCATCTCTGCTCTCTCTCTCTTAGCTCCCATCTTCACCTCACCCTCCCCAAACCTTTCCTAGCTCCCATCACCAGCTCAGCATACCAGTATCTCGTAGCCATCACCATCGTAAAACAGTCATCTTCACCATTCTTTATAAAGTTTACCCTCCCCTACTGGCCGACACTATCATCAGTCATTACTACGTTACTAATTAGCTTCTATTCGGATCAGCATCTTCCTCATCACCATTCGTTCTTGTCAGTCACAATCATTATTAATCACCATAACTATCGCTGACCATTACATCCCATTACCATATCTTAGGTCTCGCTATTCCCAGCCTTCACTATTGCCAGCCCTCGAAGTCACAAGCTATGATCGTTTAGAGGCTCTCAATATCACCAACCCTTAATATCAAACTCAAGATGTCATCACCATAAACTTGTGTTCACTATAAACATTCATCATCATCAACATCTATCCTAGCCTCAATCGTGACCCTGTCTACCCAAAAGCACCTCTGTTCTCCATCTATCACCAACAGTACACCATGAGCGGCCCCCTTGATATAACTACAGCATTAGGGCCTCTTCTTTCAGTATCACCACATCATCAAGGCCTCCCTTTCACGGTCACCACTGCACCAGACCCGCCCCCCACCCCCATCCTTCAGTATCAACACATTGCCAGGGTTCCCTTCAGCAACACCCCAAGCACGAGGAAACCTTCCTTCAGTAACACCACCACAGCACGTCACTGTCCACTCCTGCCGGAGGATGAGCCTTGCAAGACACCTCTCCTAAAGCCGCAGTTTTTCGCAGGCCAAACACAATCTGCGGCGGGGCTCCCCGGCTGCTTAATTAAGACCCCAGTGATGTAGCGAACGGTCGTCTGGAGGAGATTAGCCAATCTTTAAGCAATTTGGCGAGCCGGAGTAAGTGGTAAAAGCTCCAAGGGAGAGGAGATGCGAACGTTGAGGCTCGTCCATTGTAACAAGAGCATCAACGGGTTATTCCTTCATGGTCAGGGTGAGGCGCTGGCTCCGGAGGCTCTCCTGGGAATCGTTGACTTTTACACGCGTCTTGCTGGGCTGTCCACACGCGTCGACGTCTTCACTTAGCCTTACTTACTGTTACTAACAGCGTTCATCCCCCCAGCGCACGCACACACACACACACACACACACACACACACACACACACACACACACACACACACAGTCGCCTTCTTTACATGTCTTGCGCGCAGTTGCTGCCTCTTATCATTATGCCAGTAACTTTACCTCTTTGGATACTGCTCTCTCTCTCTCTTTCTCTCTCTCTCTCTCTCTCTCTCTCTCTCTCTCTCTCTCTCTCTCTCTCTCTCTCTCTCTCTCTCTCTCTCTCTCTCTCTCTCCCTCGTCTTGTCCTTAAGCCGATGGATTGCCGTATAATCTTCCTTACTCCTCTTTCCTTTGGTCTGTTATTAGACACCTGTGAGAGGTATAGTACAAAACAGAAATGATAATGACTTTCATGATTATATATCTCTTTTTTTTTCAACTGTTGGTTATAACTTGACCCCGACGGCCTTTAATGACCCTGGCAGTTGAGAGGCCTAAAGCCCAAATTACCAACCAAGCATCCTGTCTTAATAGCTCTCGTTACCACGGTCATTAAGGAGCCAGTTATCTACACAGCATTGACCGCTTAGTTCTCGTGTCTCCGCTGCTGGAGAAGCGAAAGCTTGAAATGCATTTATGCTTTATGTTAGGGCATGCATGCTTCCCCGGCCCACGAGTGAAGCTGATATAAAATTCGGTGAAATACAAGCTGACCGGAGGATGAATTGAGCAACCGCACCTCTTCAGCTTAAAAGCTGACGGTGAAATACAAGCTGACTGGAGGATGACTTGAGCAACCGCACCTCTTCAGCTTGAAAGCTGACTAGGGCAATAGCACAAGGCACTGACGCACCACACAGCTTAAGCTGACGGGGTAACAACATGGATAACTGACTTGACCCGGTTCATGGTTTATGAACACTGGAAGAATAATGGGTACTGATCCGTCTTACAGATTAAGCTAGCTGGAAGTCAGTAGAGATACGAACCCTACACGGTTTGGCGACTCGAAAACACCACCAGTTACTCCACCCAGCCAGCAGGATTGATGGACTTCATGACATAACATAGAACTTCCACCCTGAAAGTTTGAGGCTTTCGTATATCCTGTGTCGTCTATCTCGACCACCACGGATAATCGCAGGGTCTCTCGCTTCTAAACTCAGACGTCTATCTGTGGCCAGTTGTAATAATCCCCCTGTCTGCCGAGACTAATCCAGAAGACCTTGCCATAACGTATTATGGCTTTCACTGCAGACCGAATGAAGAGGAAGGAAAAGAGAAGGACGTTGAATATATAGACAAAGTATTCTCATTGGAATTGTCAGAGATATTTGGATAAGATCTTCAATGAATATATATCATTAATGGTGTCATTATTATGATCATCATTATCAGTATAATAATGATAATGATTATGATAATCATCATCATTATTATTATTATTATTATCATTATTATTATTATTATTATTATTATTATTATTATTATTATTATTATTATTATTATTATTATCATTACTCTTATTCTTATTATTATTATTATCATTGTCACTTTTTTGTTGTTTTTTACTTAAATGAAGACGAGACACACAGCAAAGGACCTTGTGATGGTTCGGAGGGGGCTTAAAGAAGGAGAGAGAGAGAGAGAGAAGAGAGAGAGAGAGAGAGAGAGAGAGAGAGAGAGAGAGAGAGAGAGAATGTTGAATGAAAACAAGAACTGAGGAAAAATGGATGAATGAACACACCTAAGCACAGAGAAGCAATGGGAATGTCAAGAAAACTGAAGAACTGAAGCTGAACTGGAAAAAGAGAGCGAAAAAAGTGATTCAGAAAGATAAAGCGAAGAGAAAGAGGAGCGAAGTGCGTTTAGCAGTTGTGAGGAGTATGCTGGCATGTATGAAGGGTGCGTTGGTAGGCTGAGAAAGGTGCGTTGGTAGGCTGTGAGATGTTGCATTGGCAGATTGTAAGGGGTACATTGACAGGCTGTCGGGGATGTGTTGGCAAGCTCTGGAGGATATGTTAGCAGATTGTGAGAAGCGCGTTAGCAGGCATTAAGAGTGCGTTGGTAGGCATTAAAGGTGCGTTGGCAGGCATTAAGAGTGCGTTGGAAGGCATTAAGAGTGCGTTGGCAGGCATGAGGAGTGCGTTGGCAGGCATTAAGAGTGCGTTGGTAGGCATTAAGAGTAAGTTGGCAGGCATGAAGAATGCGTTGGCAGGCATTAAGAGTGAGTTGGCAGGCATGAAGAGTGCGTTAGCAGGCATTAAGAGTACGTTAGTCGGCTCTGAAGGTCGTGTTCGCAGGCTGGTGCAGACGGAGGTGAGAGGCAAGGGTTAATAAAAACAGAACATGCCGGCCACCTCCACGCTCCTCCGCCTAATAAAGTCGCCTCAATTTATCTGCCGGCGGGAGGCTCACGGGCGAGAGGTTCCAGGGTGGAGAGGGGGACCGGGGCTGGCGCGCCCTGATGGGTGGCGGGCGAGTCCATGGCACTGCAGGAGGGACGCCACGCAAGAAAGGGAATAGATGTTCCCCAAGCTACGCGACGCCCTCATGCAACGCCCTGGTCTTCAAGCAAGTCTTGGGTCTTCAGTAAACTGGAAAATAAAAGAACGTGTAATGGGATGTGACCGTTTCTGGAATATGGAAATCATATATCCACCGTTGTTTGAATCCCTAGCAACACAAAGACTCCCACCAGATCAAGACTAGACGAATGAAGATTTCCAGCGGGAGGTTCCAGTTGAGGACATATGGATCAGAGAGAATTATTTTCCATGATGACTCCTCCTGGATCGGGCCAACGTCATTCCTGGACAGAGATCCAAGATTTGCCCTGATGAAAAGATTCTCTCGCGGACCTTCTTAAACAAGACGACGAACCCAGTAGCTAAGGGGCCGTGGCTACCGGGCCATTTTGACGGCTCTTGTGCCTTGATAAATTTGCTTCCATATATTATCTTGAGAGATGAAGTTTCAGGAAGGTCGTCTGGAGCTGAGCGAAAATGGACGCTTCCTCAATATAACCGCCAGAGCCAAAGAAATATTGGTAACGATATTCGGTCACCTTGACGTTTGTTTTCTAATAAAGTCGCTTCAATTTATCTCCCGTGCCTGGAGAATGGACGAGGGGAAGAGCAGGGAGAGGGACGAAGCGTTGTGGGCAGGGAGGGAGTGTATTAGCGGAAGAGGAGAAGGAACAGAGAGAGAGACACACAGAGAGCGTAGAAGCGCCGTGTAGGCGAGAGGAGGAAGTTTACCTGAACACTAAATTTACACGACGTTGTGGAAGGGTAAATGACCGAAGGTAGTGTGAGGTTGGCTGTAGTCTTACATACAGGATATTGAATTTATTCTGCTTCCCATGTGAGGAAGGAAGGCCTGGGAAAGGCATGTGCAGATGCACGTTAGAACTGGAGGCATTCGACGTACCTGGTACGTGTGGTATGTACAAGCGTAGCAAGGAGACAGAAGAGAACAGTCGAAAGAAAAGTGAAAACTTTGAATTATGGACTAATGGGTGAGCTGTACACTTTGCGAAATGTATCTTATTCTATGATCCAGGTATTTGAAAATTTATACAGTACAGAGTTTTACCGGGGCGATAGATGAGTATCTTCTGTCAGAGTAGGCATGGAGCAGACCTCACAGGAATGTAGGTAAAAGAGGGGAAGGAGTGTCTCCCCCCACGAACGCTGGAACTAGAGGGAAATCCATTAGACGACTCCTGTAGGGAAATCTAGACTAGAGACGCCGAACATTTGGGGCGCAGCAGGGGAAGGCCAAATGGACTTTGAGAAAAATGGCCCGGGTGAAGGAAGGGCGCAAAAGTTTTCTGAAAGGCTTTTTAGCGAGACGTTCCAGTAACGCTGTAGAGTTAATGGCCAAGATGTCTCCATTCACTGGTGAGGGAACGATTATTCCCTGAATAAACCTGGTGGACCCGCGGCTCTCGACGCTTTATGTGTAAACTTAACAAAAGGAATGGAACTAAAGTATGTCCGTGGATAGCAGTATAGGGACGATATTCAAAGGCAAAAAAAAAAAGAAAAAAGAAAAGAAAGTTTATTTAAACAAGACCCTGGGATTTACAGCCTTATCATGAGGACATTTGACTCCTTAAAAGACATGAGGTATTTACTTGTGATCGTTAGAGTTGACGAGATCGAGTAGAATTTCATCGATGGACCTATTGAGGTACAGGTTTGGCCTCACAAAAGCCTGACGGGTTGGCCTTGGCGTTAGCAGGTGCATGCGCTCAAGTGTGGATCACTAGAGAGGAAATGATACGATGGGTGTCCTTGGGTTACTTCGAGTATCACCTCGAAGCACGCGTCGAGAAGGAAGGAAGTAATGACTGCTTGAAGTGTTCAGCAGTCGCGAAACTGAGAAAAGTTTTTCCCTGTCTCAAATTTAGGCTTTGGTTGTCTTCCTATGGCTTAGCAACGACTGGTACAAAATCATGATAATGCCAAGATCTGCATATATCATCATTCATTACCATTTTTACTTCATCATTCACACTTGATGACCATACCAGATACTTAATCATGTATCAGCTCATTTTTTCTTCCGGGGATCATTTAGATAGACGACCATGCATCAAAATACCATAAAAATCACTCAAGTTCTCCTATGTACATTTTGAGGAATGGATAAAATAGAAGAAAATGAGGAGGACAAAGTATTAGCAGTCATGCCATTCCCACGTTCCAAAAAGATAAAGAAAAATAAACGGACAAGAAAAAGGGGGAAAAAACGAATGTGATTTTAGCGTGAGTCTGTGTCATCAGCCGAGGAGGAGGGATAAAGTACGGAGGGAAGGGAAGGGAGAGAGGGAGACTTAAGATAACCTGACGTCGTAGTCATCCCCTTCTCTTGCTCCTCCTTCATCCCCTCCTGCGTCGCCTCCTACTACTACTGCTGCTGCTGCTTCTACTGCTTCTGCTGCTGCTTCTCCCCTCCTGCATGTCCTTCTTCTCCTCCTCCTCCTCCTCCTCCTCCTGCGCCCTCGGCCACACTTCGCCTAGCCATAATCTTATTTTAGCCTCTCCTTACCCAACACCCATCGATAACTTCACAACTTATTTTCTCCCCTGGGGAGCCCCTACATCCTGCCATAGGGTCTCTCTCTCTCTCTCTCTCTCTCTCTCTCTCTCTCTCTCTCTCTCTCTCTCTCTCTCTCTCTCTCTCTCTCTCTCTCTCTCTCTCTCACTGTGCAGGAAGGTACTGCTATCGCCAAGGTATTGGGAGGGGTTAGTTGACGGCTGTGCAGTTGAGCAACTGTGGCTCTCTAGTTCCCGTCCCTGGCCTACGTCACGGCATACGTTCTTCCCACTTTACGTACGCGTGTTTTACTGACACTCGGTCGTTCCCACATCCTCAGGGCTTTCTCTTATGGGCGCTCCTGCAGCCCCAGGGCTACGGTCTGTGCAAGACGAGAGATAAATTATGGACTGCCTCGTAGTGACAGGTTCCTCAACAAGGCTGTCTGTGTTGCTCCCTTTCCCTCCATTGACGATGATGTAGCCCCGCTGAAGGTAACTACAATTCACTCGTGGTGTAACCACTCGAAGGCTTGAGTCCGGTAACACCTATATATATATATATATATATATATATATATATATATATATAGATAGATAGATAGATAGATAGATAGATAGATAGATAGATAGATACTTTCCTGCCATACTTTAATCTCCCGTTTATTCAGAGCCTGCGTCGCCGACCCTCTTCCCTCCATCTTTACCAATTGGAGAGAGAGAGAGAGAGAGAGAGAGAGAGAGAGAGAGAGAGAGAGAGAGAGAGGGAAGAGAGTAAGTAAAAGAGAGAGAGAGTGTGTGTGTGTGTGTGAGAGAGAGAGAGAGAGAGAGAGAGAGAGAGAGAGAGAGAGAGAGAGAGAGAGAGAGAGAGAGAGGCGAAAATTCCACATTTGCTCTCATGATCAGTTCCTAGCGTCCCTTGGGGGCCCCCCCCCCTTCTTTTGTGCCCTTCCCTTTCCTCCCTCCCCCTTTTTTTTTCTTTTTTGTAGGGAGCAGCAGCATCAGCGGCATCAGCAGCAGCAGCATCTTCCCCTCCCTCCCTTCCTCCGCCTGTCGACATAGTCTTTTAGTGAGGAAATTTGATCCGACTCCGCAACTCGCTCCTCGCGAAGGTACCAACACTTTATGTTCAGTAAAAGCCAGGAAATTTTTCTTCACCGGATATATATATATATATATATATATATATATATATATATATATATATATATATATATATATATATATATATATATATAATTCATTTATGCTTACTGTAGGTCTAATTCTTAGAGGCTTCTATCCTGAAAGTAGCAGGGGAACGTAGACTCCTTTAGCGTGATGAATTCTTTGACGAGACTGTTCTCCCAGTGGTTCAGCCTCGTCTCAAGGCGAGTCTTCACTTTCGGTGTTACCTCGAGCAGGCGGAGTCCGGTAACACGCTAGTACTAACCAGTACCTCGTCAGGTACCAGGATCAGAAATACTAGTAATACCATTACACCAGTATGGTAACCTTTACACAATAATACCACTATTGCTACAGCTTATACCATTACCACTGCTGCTACTACACTACCAGGCTGTGCTACCATGGCCACTACCACTACCAGCGACTGCCACTAGTACCATAGCTAAGTACCACTGCTCATTAGCACTGTAGCTACCACTGCGGTTACTAAGCATCATTACCAATCAGAGAGTAAGAGTAGTACCACTGTTCGTACCACATCATTACTGTAACAAGTACCAGAATACACCTTTAATAATACCATCAGTACCACGTACCGTCCACACCACCCCTCAGCATCATCACCAAAGCTATAACGAAGTACCAGTGATACTAATACCACAGTTACCAAAAGAATACCAATACGATACCATTGCTACCGGTAGGAACACCACGGTTAACACCATCGTCATCCCAACTACCATCATTGGTAATACCACAGATACCACCCTCAGTATCACCCCTTCCTTCCCAGTACCCATCTTCTCGACACACCCCCATTCCCAATAACCCCCTTCCCAATGCCCCCCATTTCCAGTACCCTCATTTCCAGTACCCTCATTTCCAGTACTCCCATTCCCGATACACCCATTCCCGATACCCTCATTCCCAATGCCCCCATTCCCGATACCCCCCCTTTCTCAATAACACCCCCATTCCCAATACCCTCGACCCATTCCCAATACCACCAATGCCATCACCACCACCGCCCTGTCCAGGAATCCACCCGCCCTACCCAATCCCCACATTCTCGACCACCGCACTATTTTGAGCCTCACCATTAATACGGCAACTTAGCATTTTTCACCATCCTATCATTCCCCCGCTGCCTTACACCACCTCTCCCCCGACATTCCACCTATATTTATCGTACGGCCCAAGTTTTTGCAATATTCCTCTCGCCCGACCTCGCCGGAGCAGCCCGTGATAATGTCTTAATCGTAACCATATTCCTTTTTCCCGAATTTGTGATCGCTGCGTATGAGGGGTTGGTTAGTCTTTGAATAATCGTGGGACGTCCTTAGGACTTTCACAAATATGGAGGGGAAGCACTTAGAGTCTCATTTCCTTTTTGTAGATCACCTCTATGGCTCACGAGATGTGAGGGTCAACCGGTGTTGTTCTTTTCTATGTGATTCGCCTCTAGTGCTCCTCTCTCTCAAGGATTGTTGATAGATCCTTTGTCATAACCCTCGAGATTTCCAAAGATAGTGAGAGGAGGTGGTAAAAGTCTTTTCTTTTTAAACTTCCTTCCTCTCGCCTTTCCAATTCTCTCTGTTTTTTAAATCAGTTTCTAGTAGTTCCATCTCGGGACTTGTTGATGGAGCTACTTCCTCTTTGTTGCTCCGTCAAGACTGGTGTCCCTCGAGGGTCTGTTCTGTCTCCTACTCTGTTTTTCTTCTCTTTGAATGATCTTCGTTCTTCAGCCTCTTGCCCTATTCGCTTCTATGTCGACGACTCCACACTCCATACTTCAATTCCACATCCCTTCCATCCCAGTTGGATTACGGAACTCGTTCTTTTTCTCGCACTGAACATTTTTGTTTCAATTTGGCACATGGGAATAGAAAATGTAGTAACCTGGTTAATTTCAGTAGTTCATAACCGCAGTGTCCATTTATATGGTTTTTCTGATAACATCACTCATACCTTGTCCATAAATTTTAAAACGTTCGGATCAAAACCATGTAGCCATAAAAACATGTTTGGCATAATCATATCTTCTTAGTTCCATCTTGATGCCCAAAGGCCACAGAGGTTGTAGACGTACTGCAATCATGTTTCTTTTAGGCACTTATTCCATATCCAAAGATGTCTCATTCGCCCCAGTGCTGGAGTCCTGCTCATATACCAAGGGTAACTTTTCTTCCACCTCCTTCTTAAACCAGAGTGGAAATCAGAAAATTCTTCAAACTCATTAACTCTCTTGCTCTCGCCTCTCCTCGACCATCCCCCAGTATCTGCCGTAATGTTGCTGTCCTGTCTTTTGTTCTACAAGTATTACACTGGCCGCTGTTCAATCTTGAGTAATTTTGCATATACCCTCGCCACTCGCAACTCCTTCGTTAAGTGCCTATGCTCTGCTGTGTTCCAGGAAAGACCTTTGATTCAATAACAACAAGAAAAAAAGTATATATTAACGTCCACAGGTCTACTTAAGATAGGGTGAGAAAAAAAAGAAAAAAAGGTGTAAGAGAACATTTACATATATTTTACATAATCATCTACCGTATGTCACTCAAGACTGAAGTTGGTTCTGAGGAGTAACCGGACCTCATAATCGCTTTCTTGACCTGCTGTTCCGGTGTAGAAAGCCACGGTCTCGCTTTAAAAGCGGTTTTCAAGATCTGTTGATGACATGGTTACATGAATACCGCTTCGAGGTCGCTGAAATGAACCTTCTAGCTGGCAAAGTTATCCCCGGAGTCACGTGAGTATTTTTCAATATTCATTGAGGAATCATTTGATCATTGTGGCCGTGGACGGTTCTCTGTGCACATCATGGCCGTGGACGGTTCTCTGTGCACATCGTGGCCGTGGACGGTTCTCTGTGCACATCGTGGCTGTGGACGGTTCTCTGTGCAAGCCGAGGTACTGGTTGGGTGTCATCTTATAAGATGGACGGAAGACGATGCCGTCAATATTAAGCGGAATCCCGCGCGCTAGTCATTTCCTCACTGTATTTCCCTTAGCGATATGCGGTCCGCGCCAGTCTTCCACTGCAATATATCAAATGAGTGTGTCATTGTCTCCTCCTCCCCACCACCCATCTTCCCCTCAGTCCCTTCCCTCCCCACCAGCTGTGATCCTCTCCCCAACACCCTCAGTCCCCTCCCCACCAGCTTCGGTCCCCTCCCCACCAGCTTCAGTCCTCTCCCCACCAACTTCGATCTCCTATCCGTCATTTTCGGTCGCTTCCCCACCCCCCGACACGAACTTTGGTACCCTCCCCACTACTTTCGATCCCCTCCTCACCACTTTCGGCCCCCTTCCCACCTTCCTCGGTTCCCCACCACCCCTACTCTACCGCCCATGGGTCCCCTTGTACCCCCATGGCCCTTCCCCCACCACCCTATGGCCCATCTCCCTACCACTCTATGGCCCTCCCCTCCTCACCACGCTCCCCACCACCCTCTCTCTCTACAAGACTGTGATAATATTTTCACACAATTCATCCCTATCTCCCCTGCCTGCACTCCACCCGGCCTCCTCACCCACCCACCATACACCAGTTACCAGACGCCTCCTCTCCACCCACACCACAGACACCCACTCCAGGCCCCCCCCACTACAGTCGTCCTCTCTCCACCCCCACCACAGACGCTCTCTCCCCGTCTCCACCACAGTCGCCCCTTTCCCCACCCTCACCACGGTTACTTCCCTCCCCTCCACCTACCTCCATCAAGGTCGCCCCCCACCCCCACAAACTTCACCACGACAGTCCTCAGTCCACCCCTAGCATGGCTGTTGAACCCCCACTCGTTGTGAGGGCCTACCCTACTACCGCCATTGCTGCCTCCTACCCCACCACCACCGTACCCTAGGCAAGCAAGTCCTCCCCAACCTTCCATGACCACCCTCACCCCCACCATGACCGCCCCCCTTTCCCGCTACCCCTCCATAGGCCATTCCAGCTTCATGCTCCTCCTCCCTCTTCCCCTCATCCTCCTCCTCCTCCTCATTCCCCTCCTCTTCCTCCTCCTCTCCCGTCTCCTCCTCCCCCCCAACGCGCCCTACAATCCTCTGGTCTCCCCGGGTGGCCATATTTCCCCAATCTCCCCTCGGAAATTCTCTCATTCCAAAAAAAAAAAGGAGAAAAAAAAAGTAGCGGTGTGCTGGCCAGGACCTTTTTCTCTTTTTTGTGTTATTTCGTTCGTTTTTATTTACTTCGTCCTCCTTCCATCTTATGATAGCCGGAATTTTTTTTTTTAACTTCGTGCATCAGAACTCGTTCCTCCTACATCCTCCTTTCCTCCTTCCCAATGTCCTTCCGTAAACCATCCGTGTGAATCACCTACTCTTGACCCATCACCCATCGCGCCCCAACCCACCCCACATTATAACCTCCCCTCGTGTCGTAAAGTCTCCCTTGCTATCGGAAGAGCGATGGCGCTCCCTCTCCCCCTCTCACAGCCCATCTGCTATCAAAAAATAAAAAAAAGGATCTCCATTCTTCAGGAGGCTCCCACATACCCCTTGGGAGCAGGCAGGCTCCCGAGTACTGCTTCGAAGATGGGAAGTACTTGCCTGAGTTTTCTTGTTTTGCTATTCCGTCCCTGTCTGTGTAGCTTAGGGATACAAGAGTATTGCTGTCCTGCAGCAGATAACCTCGTCATAGACCATAAGGTCCCCTGATGTCTGGCTTTCTCATATGCGCCCTTGTACTGTATTCCAGCAGATCACCTCGTTATAGACCATCTGGTCCTCTGCGTTCTGTCTTTCCCACATACCCTCATGAACTGTCCCTGCAGTAGAGAACTTCGTCATAGACCGTCAGGTCTTGTGTTATCTGGATTTCCTATATACTCCTGTGTACTGTCCTCCAGCATTTACCTACACTATAGGCCAGCAGGTCTTTTGTTGTCTGTCTTTCTCATGTGCTTCCATGTACTGACCTCCAGCAGATCACCTCGTTGTAGACCATCAGGTCTTCTGTTAGCAGTCTTTCCCATGTACTCCCCACGTCCTCTCAGTACAGCTGAAAGACGTCCCTTCATATCATTCCCCTACAAGGTACCACATCTGTTACTCAGCTAACCACTCCCGAACACCCGCAACTCCATCTGTGTCAAGGAGGATTCACACAACACACAAACTTCGATGCAGCGGTGATTAGAGGCCATAAAGTTAGCTTTTCTGTCACTGAGAGTGAGGTATAGACTTACAGGTCACTGGCACTAGAACCAGCCTGGGCTCTTGAGTTAGAAGGCCTCCGAAGACTTCATAAGGTATTTACTTGCCAGTCATAAGCATAAAGGCTTCATAAGGTGTTCACTTGCCAGTCATAAGTATAAAGGCTTCATAAGGTATTCACTTGCCAGTCATAAGTATAAAGACTTCATAAGGTATTTACTTGCTAGTCATAAGCATAAAGACTTCATTAGGTATTTACTTGCTAGTCATAAGCATAAAGACTCCATTAGGTATTTACTTGCCAGTTATAGGTATAAAGACTTCATAGGGTATTCACTAGCCAGTCATGAGTATAAAGACTTCATAAGGTATTTACTTGCCTGTCATAAGTATAAAGACTTACAAGTATAATGATAAATGACCTAAAAGACTTCTCTACCTCCCCCCAACACTGCTTCCTGATTAACGACAGAAAACCAGCAAATCTGCAATTCGTCATCATATGGTATAAAACCCGACTCTCCTGTACATCATCACCAGAAGAGCGTCTCGTGTTTATCCTTTACACACCTTCTGTCATCCATTCCAGGTCCGGTGTCATCCTTTCCACACCCTCTCCCGTTCCTTTCCACACCCTACGCCATCCTTTCCACACTCCATCCCTTTCTTTCCAGACCCAACGCCATCCTTCCCACGCTCCATCCTATCCTTTCCAGTCCCCCCTTCCCCATTCCCACCCCAATCCCACCGTGGCGAGAGGAGACTTTAGTATAGGTCAACAAGGTGGGATACAAGACGGCATCAACGTAACTCTGGCTTTATCCCCTCAGATGGCGAGGCCCAGAGTATTACACTGTCTCAGCCGCGTCACTCCCGTATCCCGCTCGAGTCACGTCACACACCTCCTCGCCTCATGAACGTCACACGTGCACCCTACTTCACCTACGTCACACCTGCACACCTTGTTTCATCCACGTCACACACTTACACCCACCTCAGTTTCACTTTATACCCCCGCGAACACCTCACTCGCGTCACGCACGCTCCCGCTTCACTTATGAGGAGGCTGCTGGTGACGATGGCTCATACGACGCCATTCAGGCTCAGCTCTTCCCACCATTCCTCCACCCTGGCCATTCAATCTCCACCCTCATCCACCCAAGCTCCACCCGTACCCATTTAAGTCCCTCCACCCTCAACCATCTATGCTCTACCATTACCCGCCTAAGGTCCATCCACCCTCAACCACTCAAGCATCATTCATATCCACCTTAAGTTCATCCACCCTCAACCACCTAGGCTCCACCCATTACCCACCAGGCCATTGTCCTCACCACCAAGCCTCCACTCTCACCTCACAGCCTCCACCCTCACCACCACCTTCACCCTATCCTCGCCTCCACCTCGGACGCCCCTTCCCCACTGAGTGTGTGGGTGTGAAGCTGGTCTTCGGGGGTTCCTGGAGCATTTTCCAATTGTTGTTATCCACCATTTTCTCTCTTGCGTCACTTCCCATCATTCCATCTTCGATTCTTTCACGCTACTTTGTGTCTCCTTCGGATTATTTCGCTAGTTTTTTCGCTCGTTAGTCTTCTCGTATTCTCATCATCAGTCCCGTAGCGTTTGTAGTCGTTGATCTGGTCGACATTGCGACTACTCGCGTTATCTACCGTCGTCTGATGCGTCTGTCACCTGCCGCGTCTTCGGCTTTGTTGAGGTAACTCTTCAAGCACCTCTGCCAAGATCTGCTCCGCATGACCTGATGGTGGTCGTGCCGTACTACCACACACCCCCACATCCCCCAACCAGTAGGTGGCAGCAGCAGAGAAGCCGCCCACCCCCCTCCTACCCCCACCTCACCCCCCTTTTCTGTCGAGGGGGGGAGGGGGGGCGAGCTGCTTCTGCGTCCCCCTCTCCCTCCCTCCCTCCTTCCTGGCGGCCACGCGCGTGGTGGAGGCAGATAACCGGAGCTCAGCATTCACAGCACGCTTGAGAATCGCCGGCGCCCTCCCCGGTCAAAAATATATTACAGCTGTAAATAAAAAGCCGAGCCCAACTCACGTCCCAGGATACATCAGCGCCGGCCCTTAAGGGGGAGCTGTGCGGACGGGGAGAGGGAGGGGCAAGAGGGGAGGGAAGAGAGAGGGGGGGGGGAGAGGGAATCATGGAGGGGAGAGAGAGAGAGAGGGCGCAGAGGGAGTACAAGGGGACGGAGGAGATGGAAGAAGGGACTAAGGGATGGTAGGTAATAGTGGCGGGAGCCTGTGTTCCAGCCAGAGATTTTTCGTTCCAGTTAGATCTTCCAGCCAGTGGGTAGTAGTCCAGCCAGTGGGCAGTGGTCCAGCCTGTGGGCAGTGGTCCAGCCTGTGGTAGGTGGTTCAGCCAGTGGGTAGTGGTCCTGCCAGTGGGCAGTAGTCCAGCCTGTGGTAGGTGGTTCAGCCAGTGGGTAGTGGTCCAGCCAGTGGTTGGTGGTCCAGCCAGTGGCTGATCTTTCTGCCAGTGGCTAGTGGTCCAGCCAGTGGTAAGTGGTCCAGCTAGTGGTTGATGGTCTTGCCAGTGGTTAGTGGTCTAGCCAGTGGTAAGTGACCCAGCCAGTGGTTGGTGGTTCAGCCAGTGGTTAGTAGTCTAGCCAGTGGTCAGTGGTTCATCCAGTGGCTGATCTTTCGCCCAGTAGTTGATGGTCGAGCCAGTGGTTCTCGATCCAAGTGGTCGTTCATCTTTCAGGTACTCGTTAGTGTTTTAACCAATGGTTGGCGATTTTATCTACCATTTGGTGTACCTGCGGGTGGTTATCGTTCCCGCCGCCACACTCACACTTCCTTCCAGTTCCACGAATGATTAGCGAGCTGTTGGATGGCGTTGAGGTACCTGTATGTCGTCTCGAAACCTTAATGTTCCATCCAGTTCTTTCCCTCAGTAGCTGGTGTTCCTACCAAAGGCCTGGTTTCCTTGCAAGTGGTTTATCAGGTTTTATTCTTGCTAGGGTTTGAAGTCTTTGGCCTCCGTTTTAGTGATATGGACCATGGACATCCTATTACTGTAGAGTATTTACTAGCTGCTGCTAGCTCCAGCTAGTGATTAGAGTGTTAGCTGCTATATTTACTAGCTGCTGCTAGCTCCAGCTAGTGATAAGAGTGCTAGCTACTATTTGTCGGTCTAGTAAAAAGAGTCCCGACTGTCAGTAGGGGACATAAATAGTAAGCTGATGTTTGGCTCCCCATTTAATGAGTAGGGTCCCAGACGCGAGCTGTTAAGATTGCAAATCATTTGTGGAGTTCTGTAATGCTTTCGTCTCAATAGTATCAGTCCTGTGTGTCTATGTTTAAAGAAAAAAATGATTATGCATTTGCGTAAGAGTGTGTTTTCGAGAGAGAGAGAAATGTTCATATCGTTCTTGTTCCTCTAAGTTTGCAGTATGTAACCTATGGTACTTGAATTATATCATATAAAACACATTACCCCTATACGAGAGGAGGAAATTTATAATCTTGATTTATAGACGGAGCGAGATTTTTCAGTGCTGCACACACCTTTGGCATATGTGAAATATCAGTTGAGCTGGAGAGGGTTTTAGTACATGAAAGCTTTCCTCGCCATCAAAGGAAATGGAAGCACCTAAGTAGATTATGATCTGTTTATATTGAATTCCTGTTGCTGCGAGGGGGTAGCGACTCTCTGAAGATGAATGATATAGACTCTGTATAAGTAGCAAGAGAAGGTGGCCTCACGATGTTTTCTCTCTAGGAGTCGCTGCGACATGAGAGTGCGCGACGAAGTATGAGGAGTGAGCAAGTTAGCCATCCAGTCCTTGGGTTTGGCTTCAGGTAGTGAATGACGGTGGCTGTGGTGGTAAGGGTGGAGGAGGAGAGGGGGCAAGATACTGCCGGCCGCCACCAACCACCACCACCACCACCGCCGCCAACCACCACCAACAATGCTCCTCCTCCTCCTACATTGTTGTGTATAATACCAGGGGTTGTGCAGGCGGGGTGTAGTTTGGCACTCCAGGAAGCCACTGAACCATGGGGAAATCTGCAGCTAATTGGCGTTTTCCATATTGTAACGGGGGAGGGAGGGAAGAGGGGCGTCTCTCCCTGGAACTGGCGGACGATATGTCATTATTACTTGCAACGTCATTATGGCCCACAAGGGCGGCACAGAAACGAAGGGTAGCTAGGCTACGGAGAGCCGAGCCGATGGTGGTCGGGCCGAGATAGGCCAGGATAAGAGTTGTGGAGCCGAAGGCCAGCTAGGCCAGGCCAGCCCTCACTGGTTGAAGGTGGCCCGGGCCGACAGTGGCTGAGATCAGTATGGCCCTGCAGATGGCGGCCAGGCCGAGATGAGATTGGCCGGGCCGAGGACATCCAAACCAAAACTCAATGCGTCTCAACAGGGAATGGCAGCTGGACCAAGAGTATGTTATACCTCAATCTCAATATAACGGAAGATGGTGACGAAGAGATGGAAGGATAAAGGTATTGATGACGACTGATGAAAAGGGGGCGAAGCTGATGAGTCTGATTAGACCAAGATGGCTGATGAGACGTGAGGAGGAGTGTTACCAGCAGTCGACAACAGTGGGAGATTATGGACGCTCATCTTGAGACATGATTATGAGGATAATTGGCAATATTGTCCCTGCCTGCGTTGTACGTCGGGTTCCATTGCGTTGTCGGTCTTGTATAGTGGTGATTGCCTGGCTCCCCGGAACGTGTTGATGATGGTAGAACTCTACTCTAAAACGATAAGGCCGCCAGTAACCAATTGGAACCAGAATGGTTGTGACGGTTTGTAATCGGCCGTCGTCTGCACGTAGTTGTCTTCAGTGATCACATCTGTAGCAATATCCAGCAGAGAGAATAACAAAAAAAAAAAAAAGAAAAAGATAAAAAAAAGAAATTATGTTTCTCAACAAGAATTATGACATCTACAGAGACAGTCACAACTACAGATTATGATTAGCCACAACCATTTATGACACCTGTGGCAACCAGCCAATGCTGTAATCACAACCGCGGTTCCTCCTCCTACAACAACTGCCACATTTACCACAACAACAACGACAGTTCTACCACAGTAACCACATCAACATCGGGAAAGACAAGTGCCATTTGCAGGTCCTACAAATACACCTACCACGAAAATATATCCAGCTGGAACAGCGACTATAACTAATAGAATCAACTCTGTGCTCTGACAAGGAGGGAAATGGACGATTTCCTAAGACATAGAGGGGAGTGGAGTCTGCGCTAAGTCAAGGAGAGGAGTAGATTCTACGCTGATAACGACCAGTAGACGTCTACAACAAGAACGACTGCAGCAACCACAACTGTTATAACCACACTGACAACTTCTGTAACCACAACAACTGTTGTTGTAGCTTCCACAACAGCAAGGACAACAAAGAGAAAGGATCGCGATAAGAACTACAAGTTGTAGAAGGAACCACTTCAACTAACTGCACAAACTGGCATAAAACAACTGCAAGAACAGCATTAATAACAAGAACAACTGCTTACACACACACACACACACACACACACACACACACACACACGCGCGCGCGCGGGCGCGCGCAGTTCACAAACATGGCCATAGCCACAAACGCTGACATTTTCATATCTTTAGGGAACTAAGTTCTCTCGCATCCTCATGATGGCTGCCGTTAGAATCCCGCCAAAAGTTTGGCCTGTAGTTTTGAAGGAAACGAAGATTGTGATAAAGATAAAAATCTACGGGTTAAGATGTTTACATCTTTCCTTATGTACGCTGCTGGTTATTTCGACATCGTGGCGTTATATAGCTGTTGAATGTGTCGTGTTTGGATTAGATTTTGCCGTTCGAGACCCCACCATTTCCGACTGACCAAGAGCCATACAGTGTCCGTGTCTCTCTTGCCTCACTGACCAGTAGTCAGTCCCCTTAGGGCGCCCATTTGCCCACTGTCCAGCAACGGGCAGCCAATCAAGTCGGTCGCGCGGACCCCGTCTCTGGCACCGACCACTCAGAGCGCTCGTGATCTGCCGACTGAGCCAATCACAGCGGCGAGATCCCCAGTGTCCAGCGGTTTGTCCACATCCTAACCTCACAACATTGTGGGAGGAGAGGAGAAGGGATGGGCTGCCACTTTAAGCTGTACACCCGTTTATCCTGATGTACACCATTTATACCGTAGTGTACTTAGTGTACAGAGCACAGGATGTAGATCACACACATTCCGTATGTATGTTACGATGTATTTGAGTTATAAGAATATTCCAAGGAACTTTGATATTGCCTTCAATTCATTTCTAGTTAGACTATTGGTAACTGATTTCCCACCCAGCAGAGTTACGCTGATAAAAATAACTTTTAATTCCTTTTTTTCAAGACTGTCGATTATATTTCGACCTGTTTGCTGATGATTCAGTAATTCGCTTTGAAGTCATTATAAATCATCCTTGATTAAGATTGTGTCGTAATTGTAAAAACGTATTGAATTTTAATTTGCTGTATCTCATACCCATTAATTGGTGAACTTAGTGTCTCATGGCCTTGTAAACTTATAAACAAATAAATCTATGAAAGAGTAGTTTATTACAATAAAATGGATGAATTGATAAATTTTTAAACCAGTTACGCGGTACATTCTGCAAATTAGTAAGTGGGCAGGTGGGTAAGTAGGCCCATAGGAGATTATAAGTGCAGTAAATAGGGGTACCATATGACACATCGCATTTGGGAAAATTGGGATCAAAATAGGATGGCAGACTGTACGTGTATCACACACACACACACACACACACACACACACACACACACCACACACCACACACACACACTCTCTCTCTCTCTCTCTCTCTCTCTCTCTCTCTCTCTCTCTCTCTCTCTCTCTCTCTCTCTCTCTCTCTCTCTCCCGTGCCACAGATACACCTTGAAGACCCTAAACACCACCAAGTTCCTGAGGGAAAACTTCCGCCATTTTCGACGGATTCTTTGGGACACATATAATCTCCCTCCCTCTCTCCCACCCTCCCTCCCTCTCCCTTCGATCACCCGTGTCCTGTCCTCCGCCTCTTGGTCCCTGGCTCTCCCTCCTGCCGACACACGGCCACCACCTGCACCGTCTGTCCTTCCCTTTGTTGACCAGCGACACAAGAACGGGAGCTTCCACGACCCAGCCGTGTCTGAACGTGTGGTCGGAACCCCCCCCCCCCCCCTCACACAGGGAGGTTACATACACACGAGTGCAGTGAGGCAGATGTGTTTCCCTAGCCTCGAGCACTGTCGTCTCCCTGTGCAGGGAGATGCTGTATCTCCCTACTTTACGGAGGGGGGATAAAATTTCTCCCTTCCAAGCAGGAAGACCTTGTCGCTCCCTCCTTCTGTTGTATAAAGGCGTTAGTGTTTTTTCTGAAGGGGTGGGAGGCAGTGTTTCTCCCTGATGTCATATGCGATGTAATTATTTCTCCACCGCCTGTTTAAATGATAGTTCTCCTCCCTCCTGCTTAGAGCGCAGCCACGAAGCTGTGGCAGCCCAGTCAAAGGTGTCCTGGAGATGTGTGATGATGATGCTGTTACTTTCCAAACCACAAGCAACTATTTCCTAAGTTTTTTCTGCTTTATTTTCCGTTGCTACATCAATGTTTCCCATCTGTTTTTAAGGTAGACAATCTCTCTTGTTTGGGTAGACAACATCCCTCTCTCTGTGTATGAAGGAAGACGTCTGCTCTCCCCTGTGTAGTCACAATCTCTCTTGTTTGGGTAGACAACATCCCTCTCTTTGTTTATGAAGGAAGACGTCTGCTCTCCCCTGTGTTGTCAAAGATACTTTCACCCAGCGATGGCCAAAACGACACGTATAGTGCTCCCGTTTACGTCGGCAGTGGCGTTCGCCCTCTCCGACGAGGGAGCATCGTGGGCGACAACCTGACTTAAACACATAAGAGGGCGAGTCACTCCACCTTTGAGAGCATCGGGACACACTTGCCTCGTAAGCGGACCGACGACCTTAAATCTCACACACTCTCAAGCGTCCCCCACCCGACCCGGAGTGCGTCTAACGACCTGGGGATGTGTGTGTGTGTGTCTCATGGCGTTATGGTCCTTTGTTGAAGCTTCTGGTTTACGTCAGTGTCGGCGGATGATGGCAAGGAGGGAGGGTGGGGGAGAGGAGGAAAGGGGAGGGAGGAGCCAGCACACACGACCCCCTCCACTCCACCTCTCTCCCCTCCCCGGGGCCTGCCTTACGGCCCAACCTGCGACCATAACACCAATTGTTACGTATGGTGATGCAGCGTGACACGCCCCGTAACGGCCTCACAAACGGAGCATATGGTGACAGCGGCCAGGGCTCAGTGTTCTCCGGACGGGTGTTACCTCGCCTGCAATTTGCAGGCGAAGCTGGCAGACAATGGCCGTCTCTGCCCGCCCCTATGGGTTGCAGGGAACCTCCATTTTTCATCGTGTATGGCGTTATAATATCCTAACCGCCATTGAGGGGGGCGGCTGGGCACGAGTCCAGGGGAGGAGGAGGAGGAGGAGGGGTCAAGAAGATGCAGGAGGGATGGTGGTGGTGGCTGGAACCTTTCAAAAAGGTGCCGTGATGTTTGGTGTTGTCTCGATCCGCCAGTAGATGGCAGGACTAACTGGTCCCTCGCCTCTACTTTATTTTGATGATGATTTTGTGATAATGATAATAATAATGATGATAATGATACTAATAATTATGATGATAATGATAATAAAAGTAATTGTAAAAGTAATGAAAATATATATATATATATATATATATATATATATATATATATATATATATATATATATATATATATATATATATATATATATAGTCTTAGTTATTTCAAGCATTCCTTTAACGCCTGAAAGAGTCATGAGTTACTGAGCTGCCGATTCAGTCAGTGACTGAACTATTAAGCATAATGCACCCCTGCCATCAATTGATTTCCTCGAGCATCAACCGAAATCCCAATTGCCTCAATTACCCCCTTGTTATTGGTTATTTCCGTCACTAACTGGACTGGTTATTTCAATCAAAGCATATCCAAGACCGACCGTCGAGAGGAGTGTCTGAATTGTTAGTTGTGTCAAGCGTTATCAGAATTGCAAACTCAAGCTTGTACAGTCCAAACTACCATTTGGTTCCAGCGCAGCCTGGAACACCGCCCGTGTCTGGAACTTGGTGCACCAGCCGATAACAAGGAACAAGGACGAGGCAGCAGCTGACACCCTGAGATAGTCCCTCGCCTCAAGTCTTGGGAAGGAAAGGGAAGTGGGGGTTGGACGGAGGGGTTGCAAGAGAGAGAGAGAGAGAGAGAGAGAGAGAGAGAGAGGATGTGGGGTCCTCTTCGTAAGACAAAGGCCCGTGCATGCTTAAGGCCTGACGGATCTTGAACAATATCCACCTCAATAATGGTTCAACTTGTGTTGTTATTGCTGTTTCTATATTTCTCTCTCCTTTGTTTTTATCCTTTTTTTTTTTGTCAAACGCGCTAACAGGTGTTCCCAAAGTCTTCTTAAGATCTTCTCTTGGTACGTACATACGTTATACATAAAGCAACATTCTCCTCCGATGCGAATAAGTAAACAATACACTGCCATGTTCTTCGACGCAGCTGTTATTGCTCGACGGCTGGAGAACCCAACGTACCACCATCATATTGTCCAGACAACTATACGTAACAAGGAATCCAAGAATCTATAGTGGTAAATTAGTTCACTCCCAAAATAGCTTCATTACTGAGTCCATTGGGTATGTTCAGACCTCGCAGAGAAAAAAACAATGACACATCCTTCAAGCGTTTCACAAGAGATGAAGACAGGAAAGAAAAAGTTCAAATGATTTGGTATCTACATATATATTACATAAAGATGGAGATTTATCTCGATCTATGGCACCTTGAAATCATATTTGGTGGCTTATGAAGCACTTCAGTTTCCTCACCATAGATTAACATCATTGATTAATCATTAAAAAAAAGATACTGTATCTGTTGGGGGAGATAATGGCCATGAGTGGCTTTGTGTGAAGCTATTTTAAACATCTCTAGATAGATAGATTTCTCTTGAATTACTTTGTGTCGAGAAATGGAACTCATGAGAACGTGTCATTCGGGAATTAAGCACCAATAACCAGCCAGTTCCATTTCTCTCCAGTTCTAGCAACAAGGAGCTAATTTCCCCACTCTCTGACTACTAGATGCCAGTTTCCCCACTCCATCTATGACAGCTAGATGCCAGTTCCCCCACTCCATCTGTGACAACAAGGAGTCGGTTCCCCACTCCATGTATGACAACAAGGAGCCAGTTCCCCAACTCCATCTGTGACAACAAGGAGTCCTTTCTCCCACTCCATCTGTAACAACAAGGAGCCAGTTCCCCCACTCCATCTGTGACAACTAGATGCCAGTTTCCCCACTCCATCTATAACAGTAAGGAAGCATTTCCCCCACTCCGTCTATGACAACAAGGGGCCATTTCTCCCACTCCAACTCTGACAACTAGGATCTAGTTTTTCCAACCCAACTCTAACAACTAGATGCCAGTTCCCCCACTCCACCTGTGACAACAAGGAGCCAGTTCCCCCCCACTGCAACTCCGGCAACATTCACACTGTCATTTAACATAACATGTCCTCCTCAAAGAGGCCAAGTTCCTGGCCAAGTTCCTGGCCTCCCTTCCTGAGGAGGTAGGCCAGCTAGGCCGGGCCGTGAGAGGGGGTACACACACACTCTCTCTCTCTCTCTCTCTCTCTCTCTCTCTCTCTCTCTCTCTCTCTCTCTCTCTCTCTCTCTCTCATATCCATATTCTAAAAGGCACTTTGTTCCTCAGCACATGTCTAAAACTGCTGTGAGATTATTATTATTATTTTTCTTTTTTTTTTTACAATTGGTTCGCGCGAAACAGCCAAAAGCGGCACACCGAGATAAGAAAGAGACCAGTTATCTCGAATGAATCGTAGTTTAAGAAATCATGAGATGAGTTGATAAGTATTCACGCCGTGATCTTTTGCAAATGAAGGCGTTGGCCGTGAAACAGTACCATCTGTGGTGTAAGGAGGTGAAATGTTTTCAATCCCGGTAAGTCTTCTCTCTTCTTTTTTCTTCGTTTGTGGGACATTCGTAGAACGGGAATTAATCTTTTTCTATTCACACACGATAAGGAAAACTTGTCTTCGTCAATCGTGATATGCAAATGACTTTAATTGGTATGGGGGAGAGGATATGCACGTTAAAAGATGAGGAGAAAGGAACGCAGTGGAGAATAAAAAGTCACTTTTAGGGGCAAATGTGGGATTCTTAATGTAAAGTGATACATGTTAATAATGATTTGTCCTCACTGAAGTCTTCAGATATATACGTCAAACTTTGCGGTTGATGATGCTTAGTTACAATACTTCAAAACACACACACACACACACACACACACACACACACACACACAGAGTCATGTAGTGGTTAGAGTTGCGACCCCACGAATCTCAAGGCCCCAGGTTCGAATCTCGGGGAGGGCGGACTGGCTCATAGCCAACACAAAGCTGTTCCTCCTTCCTTCTGGGACTGGTCACCATTCTCACCATTCTTCCTCACCATCACTGCTCACCATCCCTCTTCACCACACTCACCATCCTTCCTCACTATCCCTCCTCTCTACCCTCTTTACCACCCTCCTCACCATCCTTTCTCACCACCCTCCCTTCTCACCATCCCTCTTCACCATCCCTCCTCACCTTCCCTCCTCACCATCGCTGCTCACCAGCCGTGAAACCTGGTGCCCTAGGGTGGCTCTTTGTAGTCATTCTGGGGGGAGGACCAATTCCAGCTGGCATTCCTTCATTACCCCGGCCGACGTGACCTGATCTCTGAACTGATGCCTGGTCCTCTCTCTCTCTCTCTCTCTCTCTCTCTCTCTCTCTCTCTCTCTCTCTCTCTCTCTCTCTCTCTCTCTCTCTCTCTCTCTCTCTCTTCTCTCTCTCTCCATCATAAGGGAGTAACTATACCGTTTTACAAAGAGCGTCACTGAGAGGAATGGAACTAGTTAGCTATCGAGCGGGGTGATGAGCGGTATGATAATGAGAACTTTCAGAACAAGACAAAGGAAGAGATAAGAATTATTGATGACAATACATATATATGAAGGAGAAATTGAACACTGCCGTGTTATATGGCCACCAGCCAAGTCAATGGGAATAGACAAGGTAGATAGAGGGAATTCAGAAGCACTATACAAGGAAAATGGAGAGGATGGAACATATGAATTACCACGAGAGACTGATTGAACTTGAACCTTAAAATCTAGAAAGAAGAATAAAGATTATACGTGACAGTCTACGCATGGCGGCAAATTAAAGGGATAAAGGATAATTCTATGAGTTTACATATTCTCTCAGCATAGAAGAAACGGAGTTTTTGAATTTGTAAAGATACCATGGAATAATTCCAGATACAAAAGATATCAAGCAAAGATATACGAGAGCCCTGCAAGAAAGTGAGAAAGATCATTCATTGTGCTGCCAGGAGAAATACGAAACAATGCATGGAACACCTGCAGAAGAATTCAAAGGAAAACTTGCTCTGCGGTTGAAGTCAGTCCCAGATGAACCCAGAACCGATATCCCTAGGATGGGCGTAACGGCTGAGAGGAAACAAAGAGTAATTTTTTATTTTTTTCATATAGTAAGACACTGGGGGTGAGCGTATCGCGATAGCCTTTCTGGCAATATTTCTCACCCTAGGTACTGGTAGATGGGCTCTCTCTCTCTCTCTCTCTCTCTCTCTCTCTCTCTCTCTCTCTCTCTCTCTCTCTCTCTCTCTCTCTCTCTCTGTCTCTCTCATCCCCCACCATTTTTCTCCGGCAGTCTGCTCCGTCCTCCATGTGGTATTCCTTCATTACCTCAACCTGACGTGACCAGACCCTTGAGGACCCAGCGCTCTCTCTCTCTCTCTCTCTCTCTCTCTCTCTCTCTCTCTCTCTCTCTCTCTCTCTCTCTCTCTCTCTCTCTCTCTATCACCCTATCCCCTCTTGCTCTCTCCTTCTAACACTCATGTGTCTCTTTAGTCTCCTTTCCTCTGCATTCTCTCCCTCCCTGTTTTATTTTCTCTGTCTCTTGCCATCTCTTCTTCTTCTTCTTCTTCTTTGTCGTAACCATCTTTTACGTCTTGTTATATTTCAATTTGCTTCCCTTGTTGTGCCTTCTAGTTTCTTCTCTCGCATTTTATGCCGTTAAGTAAATATGTCGTCTCCTCTGTCTCTTCTCTTTATTAATGTACCCTCTTACCCTCTCTCCCGCTTCCCTTTGTCGTTTCTCCTCGTGTCGCCTCGAATTTCCTCTCTCTTATCTCTCTTCCCATGTCCCGTACTGTCCTTTATTACCACCTTCTTTTTCTTATTTTTTTTTTCTAATACTTCTTCTCAGAGCTTCTTCGTTTCTTCATCTCGTATGCATGACTTCTTTCAATTTCGATGTCATTTTCTTTTATCAATTTGTTCTCCTTTTCCGTTTCTTCATCTCGTATGCTTGACTGATTTCCAGTTTGTATGTCACTTTCTTTATTGATATATTCTCTTTTCTTCTACCGCCGTTGCTTCTCTTTCCTTCATTCGTGTCTCGAGAATAATTGTTTCGACCCTCTTAAATCGAGAGCCATAGTCTGTCCTTCATTCTTGACTCGAGAATAAGTGTTTCGACCCTCTTAAATCGAGAGCCATAGTCTGTTCATCACTGCATTGGATTATCTCCTTTTCTAAAGATAACTCCTACCTTTCATCACTATCTATCAAAAACGCGCCTTGTTTTCGTTGTAGATAAATTGATAAATAATGAATAAATGACAGTCCATCGGATGTAAGAAGCCATTTAGCTAAAAATATACAGTTGAGGTAAAACAGATATTACAGAACTCAGTACGTTTGTGTGTGTGTGTGTGTGTGTGTGTGTGTGTGTGTGTGTGTGTGTGCGTTGTCTGTCTGTCTGTCTGTGTCCGTGTGCGCGCGCGGGTTCAGGAGGTTTAAGTCCACCTGTCCGTAACACTCGCCCTCCAAGGGCAGCTGGGGTCTGCTTGGCTCCCGTGCACCTGTCGTGATTGATTTTCCCATCAGGCTGGAGCTGAGAGAGTGGGAAAGGTCACAGGTGGATTTTTCCCAGTGTGGACATGACCAGAAACCTTGATGGATCTTGATACGAAAAGCCATCGAGATTCTGTAAATGATTTTTTTTTTTATATAACCAGAACACTCATTTCAAGGCGGTTGCTACCACATGGGGGCTTAGCTGGAACGGTATGTCTTGTACACAAAGCTGATTTAAGGAATGGATGATGATTTCACGAACCTTACTGAATGTAAGTTGTTCGATCTGGGTTCTCTCTGCACCTGCAACTGGTGATATGCCAAGACATCTGCTGAGGAAGGAGGGTCGTGAAGGTAGCTCAGGGTCTGTGTGTCACTGAGTTGGACGTGTCACCACTTCCTCCCACACGAAGCCAACGTCTTGGTAGGAAAGACTCCGGTGACCTAGACATGGGAACGTATCATTAGACGTCTCGGAGGTGATGGATAGTGATGGCTGTGCTACACAGAGAGTGACCTGACCTTCCAGATGACGGGGAGTTGAAGGGTGACCTGCCAGGTGGCGAGGATGACCTGATGGGAGAAGGATGTTGTGGCTAGCCTATCAGGTGATGGGTGTTGAAGGCTGACCTACCGGGTGACGAGAGTTGAGGGTGATGTGACGGGTGAGGAGTGTTGTGGCTGACTTCCCAGGTAACGGGTGGTGAGGATGACCTCTCTGATGAGGTGCCATGAGAGTGCCACTCACAGATTCTTCCTCCTCCTCCTCCTCCTCCTCCTCCTTCAGGAGTGAACACATCAGCACCTGCTGCATTAATGCTCAACATCTACGTTTTGAAGGGATGGTAGATAAGCCGGTGGTGCCTCTTTGTTCGCAGACCATAATCTCGTCATCAACCATCAAGTCTCCTGTTATCTGTCCATCCCAGCGTTCTCTCATAACCCATTGTAGAATGAAAGCAGCTTCGCTAACCCCCCATGCTCTCTCATAACTCAATCCAGAATGGAAACAGCTTCGCTAACCCCCCATGCTCTCTCATAACTCAATCCAGAATGAAAACACCTTAGCTAAACTGGTGTTCCTATAACTCAGTTAAATGTTTGACCAGCCATATACCTTATACTTGCATGGTATTCCAATATGGTACTGTCATTCATGCTGAAGTCCCTCTACTTTACTTAGCATCCTCACACCACCTACTGTCCGTTAAGTAATTCCTGTATTTCCACTGATACTTATTTTTCTCATACTTTGTATCAACCTCTTTTCTCTCAATGTTTCCTAAATTGTTCTATCACTTTTTCATTCACTGGTTCAGGCAGCCAACTTTATTTTCTTAAATATACTTCTGAGTCTAGCAGCAAGTGGCCATTACTTCTCACGCTGATGTAGATCTAAGAGATCATTGGTTCTAATTGTTCATGTGAAGCACTTTATCAATAAATTAACTAGTTCGAAACATCCATGATATTTTGTTGAAATTCGTTGATGATTGAAAATTAAGTTTAGTGACCTAACACTGGTTTAGCATACTTACCTTTGACCTAGACCTTGATTGACTTAGGCTACAAATTGGACAGTTTTAAGCTAGAGACATGATTCTGACCCGTAAATCTCTTTAAATATTAGCTATGGATGGTCTAGAAGTGCGGTGCTGGGCGATGGTTGGCCATATATGCTACAGTACCTAGTGCGAAAAGGCTAGAAATTATGTTTCACGTTTGATTGGACAGGTGTGTACTCTATGTCACGTTGTCCAGCGTTCACTGATACGTATGTCTCTATGGCACGTTGTCCAGCGTTCACTGATACGTACGTCTCTATGGCACGTTGTCCAGCGTTCACTGATACGTCTTCTCGTAAATTACTAAAGATAAACTTTCCATTTTGATCACAGAATTAAAAGTCTCTTTCACTAAGTTTTACATTGGTTATTAGCACACCAACACACACCTTTGTCTGGTCACTGTCTCTTCTTCTTAAAGTCATGTCAGCCTTCAGTTACCCAGTACTACATGGAAACTCATGTCAGCTTCCAGTTATCTGATATTAAATAGCAACTCATGTCAGCCTTCAGTTACCCAGCACTACATAGAAACTCATGGGAAACGGAGATCTTAATAATGGAATTTTGAGAAGCATATAATGTCTGATCAATCAGCTTGAGAGGCTTCTTTTGGCGTGACATGAGGATCTTATCTCCAAAATCCCTTCTTTTCTCCTCCCTTCCTGATTCTCTTCATTCACATCCAGCTGTGTTTTGGGTTGGCTCATTTCAGTACCTGTTGATGGATCAACCTCGCCTTCTTCTGTGAACAGTGAAGTTGTTTAACCATGCTTTTCTCCTCCTCTTTCAGATACGCTTCATCTTACGTTCCGTCTTGTCAAGACTTCTGTGGTGTCGGGTTTTGGATTGGATTTTCCCATTGACGTAAAACAAGGTAAGTGTACGTCCCTACAACTCCCAGTTTCTCTCCTTTTCTCTCCCTCGCGACTCCACAACTCGATTCAGTCATCGCCTCTAACGTCATCGTAATATCTGTCATGTAAGCTCCACATTACACGAGTAGGTAAGTATACCGATGATAGACTAGGAATCTTTTCGTTCAGATATCAAATGTGCTTTTCCTCCAACCAGTTAATTCAGGCACTCAAGGTGCTGCTTTGTTCTTGTATGGAGTACTGTTTTTTCATGTTCTGGGTGGCTTAAGGTTCTGTATACAGATTCAACTAAGTCTACGGTAATCCGATATGTCACTTCTCCCAGTTTGACCTCAATGGTTCTTTCACTCTTCTGTAGATATTGCTACGGTATCCGCTCCACAGAGGCTTGGTACATGCATTCCTTCTGCCAGCAGTTAGGCCACGCAGTAGGGAAGCCACTGTGTTACATAATTGCTGTGTCTGTCGAGAGATCAGCTTGTCAAGATTGAAGTGAATTTAGATTTATCGAGAGTGTGGTTAAGATGAGTTCGATGGTGCCTTCCGTCGAAGTCAAAATGATTGTGATTGATAGTGCTTTGGCATCTCGACGATGGGCAGTTATGGTCTTTCTTTTTTTCTCTATAGTTTCGCACACTTTTAAGCATTGGAACTCGACTCTCTTACGTCCTTCCTGTTACTATACAGTCAGCGAGTTCTTGTGGTGAAGCGAAAGAAATTTTTCCAGGAATCATTTATGTACCTCGTCACTGTACTTTCTACATTAATTTTTTTTTGTCATGTACGGTGACCAAAACAGAACACAGTATTGAAGACGGGGACAACATCAGTGATTTGTGAAGAGTGAGGATCATTTCCTTTGACTTAAATTCAAAAGCCCCGGACTATGAATCCAAAAATCATGTTCGCTCTTTCTTTTACTGCATCTGCGCACTGCTTACTTGGCTTTAACTTACCATAGGTTATCATACCCAAGTTTGTTTTTGTTTTTTCATTTCCCTTTTTTAGCTCAACAGAAGCCATACCGTAGCTTGCTCCCTCTTTTTAAAACCGGCGTGGAATACTTTGCATTTATCGATATTGAATTCATTTGCTACCTGTTAGTCCAGTCCATCAATTGTCTTTGTCAGTCTGAAGGTGTGTTTCTTGTTGTAGATATGTCTCCCAGCTCAGTATCATCTGTGGATTTCCATATCATTAACATATGTGAAAAATAGACCTGGTCCCAAGACTGATCCCTGTGGAACACCACTTGTTACATCTAACCATTTTGATGTCCAGAACACAAATGCAGCTCTCTATGTCTGGGGAATGTGGTTTCATTTGGGTTTATTTCTGGTGTAGCGTTTAAGACTGGTCTCGGAGGTGGGTTGGGTGTTGGGTCGGTTGCATGTTGTGTCATTTCAGTGTGTACATATTCTGTTCATGCAGGGTTTGTTGGGGTAGGGGCATTTGTACGTTTAAGTCGTTTTTTCATGGGATGGAAGTATCTGCTAGTGTAGGTTGTTGAAGTTTGAAGCTGTGGTAAATTGTTTCCTCTCGGTGTTTGTGGTTGGTTATGAAGTGGATCTAATGAGAACGTAAAGTTCTGTTGCTCGGTTGCAAAGACCTGAGTCTCGAACATAATGAAGTGAGACTGTACTGGAAGTATTTTGTTTCGTTGTGCCAGTGTTGGGTGTTTGTGTTAGCTAGACAACCAGTGATTATTCTGAATCCTCTGCTCAGTGTAGTTTGAAGTTTAGCTATATTTGTCTTTAACAGCATAGATGACCAGGCAGGTGAGACATGATTTAAGGTGGATTGGATGAAATGTGATGAATAGGTACTGAGGAATCCTTTTCATCGTCTAATTAGGTACCATTAAATGTTCTGTTTTGTTTCTATGTGGCTTTTGTGTTGATGTTTGTGACGTGGGGAATGAATCTCATGTGGGTGTCGTATGTGATGGAGTTTTGTTGAGTAATTGTGATGGACAGTTCAAGGTGACTAAAGGAGGCAAGTTGGATCCATGCCTCACTCATGAGTCAAGAGGTGGACGGTCAACTCCTTTAGTCAAGCGGACATTCTGTTTCGAAGTGAGCCAATGTTCCAATTGCGTGATCTAGTGTTGCATATTTATTGCGCCTTGGGGTAGTCTCGGGTCGCTGTGGTGTGACTGAAGTTATCTGGGTACCAGAGGGCTTTCAATCCTTGGTCTGTAGGAAATGATAGAACACTATTTAAGAAGAGATTTGGGGTAAACTTCCTCCTTATGGATCTCCATTGTTAAACCTGAGGATTTGGAACCTTCGTTTCTATACATCCTGCTGGCTTAAGTACATTAATTCTCCCCAAACATTGGCACTAACTTAAATTAGTGTGAGAATGTGTCCTGTGTTCTCCACACGTAAAAGTGCTTCTAGATCTTTCACTTTGAAATCCAAATTTCTTGACTTTAGATCAGCTTAGGCTTCGACCACGGCTCGTTTTCTTTGGTAGAAAAAGAGAGCATGGATGTCTGAGACAATTGTAAACTGAACCTAACGCAAGTAGTGCTCACATACACAGCCTGACCAAGCCCGTTCAGAATGAACCTTTGAGCCATCTTCTTTATCCTCCTCTTTTGATGTATTGAGTCAATTCTAGAACAGTGCTGAGAGGCCATTCCCTCGTCCTTGCACTGGCTTAGAAAAATTAAAGTTTTTCAGCAGATTGAAGAACCCCAGAATGATGATTATTAGTTGAGTTTCGTATTTGCTCAGGATTGTTCGTTGAGATTTGTATTCGCTGGCGTAATCCTTCGCCAGGAGCAGCTAGTGATGCCCCGTCTTTGGTGCGCTGATGTCGAAATTTGTCATCGCCCACGTCTAAGTTAAACACATGAGGCTACTTGTGTTGCTCTTTACAAAAGGTTATATTCACATAGCTTGCACGTTTAGCGGTAAATGATTTACATCATCATACATAGGTGGGTCTATTATATTTTTGGCGACCATTTGCGTACAGTTAGTGTGTGTGTGTGTGTGTGTGATATCCTGTTCCTTCGTGAGAATTTGCATATAGATATACATGTCCGGGTGTTATAACAAGCCGTAAGTTTCATAAGGGTCTATCTACTATCTACGTACGCCAGGCCCGGGCAGATCCTCTAAAAGCGAATCACTGGTATGATTGTCAAAGATATTAGAACTTACGCTAACGAAGGGATAGCATGTTCTCCGCCAGTGCTGAATTCTGACGTGACAATACTGAATTTCGCTGCGAGAGCTGGCCATGGCAGCCGTAAGGCTAAAGCTGATATTCCCCCAGTAGACCAGGGGACTCTCGGCCTTGTGTCCTCGGAGGGGATAGCATAATATTACAACCCGCCACTGAATTCTGAAGTGACAATGCTGTAGGTTCGTTACTGGAAGCAATTATCACACCTCTGCCTTATGTTTGAAGCACTTGATACGCCCGCAGCAGGAACCCGACCTTATGACGGACGGCGGGGTAGCGCTGTATTGCCGCGAACCACACAATATGAACGGTGGGCCAATCATAAACATGGCGGCACAAAGCCTCGCCGACCGCCTGTCAACTGAAGGACTCGGACCAACACCGTGCCATCCCTCCTGCCTCCATACCATCGAGATCCCCCGCGATAAAGCACATGCACGTGATCCATATGTACCGTTAGACTTAACGTTGGTGGTTGGGGGGGTTGGTGGGAGAGGAGGAGAGGAGAAGGGCAGCCCTTCAACCTGGTGCCCGAAGCCTTCCTCGCAGCCACCAGCAAGGCTGATGTCGGAGGGAAATGGTTTTCGGATAACACGGGCTGCGTTTCCTCCTCCCCCCCACGTATTGAATATTTTGTTTCGTAGATTTTAAATGATTTCGTTAACTTGGGGTCGTTTGTGTAAAGAGGGAGGAGGGGCTGGGGGAAGGGAGAGAAGGGGGGTGGCTTAAGACGTATTTGGAGGAAGGAGAAGGAAGGGAGGGGGTTGAAGGGAAGGGTGATGGATGGTGCAGTGGTGAAGGCGAGCATTGGTGGTGGTGAAGGGGGAGGGCAAAAGAGTTCAATAATCGATAATGAAGGTAAGATATTGGTTGTTGTGGGGAAGCGACCACCATGCATGGATGGTTCCAGGACGCCATTGGCTCTCGCCTCGCCACATCCTACCTCCCTCCCCCCATCCAAACCCACCCACCCACCCACCCACCAACCACCCATCCCTGCCGCACACCATCCACTGCCGCCCATAACTACCCCTCCCCCCCTTCTTTCCCCCCCTCCTTTCCCTCCCCCTCCCCCTCTCCCTCTCCGGCTCCAAATTCAATTGTCGACGTCCAAGTTCCAGCAGTGGTAATTTATTTACTTGGCAGTATTAGATTAGACCAGGAGTTTTGGTGGTGTACGCGGCTAAGGCGTGTGTGTGTGTGTGTGTGTGTGTGTGTGTGTGTGTGTGTGTGTATGTGTGTGTGTGTGTGTGTGTGTGTGTGTGTGTGTGTGTGTGTATGTATGTCTGGGTTCTGAGACGTGTTTTTTTTTTTGTGTGTGTGTGTATTTGTGTGTTTAAGACGTGTATGTCTGGGTTCTGAGACGTTGTTTTTATGTGTGTGTGTGTGTGTGTGTGTGTGTGTGTGTGTGTTGTGTGTGTGTGTGTGTTGTGTGTGTGTGTGTGTGTGTGTGTGTGTGTTTGAGACGTATATGTCTGGGTTCTGAGACGTGTTGTTTTTATGTGTGTGTGTGTGTGTGTGTGTGTGTGTGTGTGTGTGTGTGTGTGTGTGTGTGTGTGTTTGCTAATATGTGTGTATGAGTGTTATACATGCAGGTGCTGGACATGTACAGGCGCGGGTGATGGAATATGGCCCGAAGATTATGCACCACAGGCAGTCTCTCTCTCTCTCTCTCTCTCTCTCTCTCTCTCTCTCTCTCTCTCTCTCTCTCTCTCTCTCTCTCTCTCTCTTTCTCGGACTACGTGCATCACCACCTCTTTTCGTGCTTCAGTACCGTCACCCCGCTCCCTTTAGGGTTAATAACAAATATAGAGCTCAGGCACCATTCCTTCCTCCTCCTTCTCCTCCTCCAGGAAAATAAGATGACAAAACAATTTATATAACAAGCTAAACTGTTAATGTTGTTTGGGGAGGAAAGAAGATGTTCTCCCTAAGAAAAAAAAGAATCAATATTTAGCCGAACGTAACATTCATAGGCAAACCATTTACTCCCCTTCATTCTTTCCCTCTTGCTCCTTTCTCCATCTTCCCTCCCTTCCCTTCCCTTCCTTTCCTTTCTCCCCCCCATCACCACCAGCTTCCCCCTCAGCAGCATCGCCACCCAGCTCCAGCCTCCCTGGAGATCCCTACCAACATTCCATTTCCAATATTTTGATTCTTCCAGTGTCCGCTCCTCGCGGGGCCATCAGCCAGCGGAGTGATGGAGGAGGTGGTGGGGAGGCCAGGCGGCCACTAGGGAGGGGAGCAGCAGCAAGAGGAGGAGGGAGGAGGAGGGGAGAGAGAGAGAGAGCCGCCCCTCCTCCTTCTCCTCCTCCTCCCCAAAATGGCACCGGATGCAGCAGCGCCCTCGGCCCCGGCCTCACCAAAGGGCGGCGTGACTCCCGGCCTGCCTAGTGGTAGAGGATGGGAGGGAGAGGGAGAGACGGCGACTGTGCCGGGGAAAGGTCGCGGGGTGAGTGCCCAGCCGAGATCTCTTGTTCAAGGATGTTCGCCAGCCTCAGTCAAGACCCTCGACTCCCTCCCCCAACAAGTGGTCTTTCTCTTTACTTCATTTTCGCTGGTCTTTACACCTTCCCTCTGGTCTAGATGGTCTTCCGCTTACGTAGAATGGTCCTCCTCCTGAAACCTCAATTGGTCTTCTTCTCCCACCTCCTCCTCAAATGGTCTTTAGCTCCTCACGTCCATCAGCGACGCTGTTGATCCTCACCGTGAGTAGTGCGTTCCCAGCATGCCTGTCTCCTTTCCCTCCCTCCTCCTCCTCCTCCTCCATTCTCAGCTCTCTCTCTACCACCTTTACTCTCTCTCTCTCTCCCTCCCTCCCTACTTCCCAGATCTTGAAGTCTTCCCTCCACCCTCCCTCCCTCCCTCCCTCCCTCCTTCCCTCCAGACTCTCCCATCTCATCCTTTTTCCCTCGACTTTTATCTTCTCGGGCTTCCATCTAATTTGGTTTCCCGGGCTGGTGTCATCAGTGTGGTCCTCGTTAATTTCCACCACTGCTCAAGATGTATGTGTGTGTGTGTGTGTGTGTGTGTGTGTGTGTGTGTGTGTGTGTGTGTGTGTGTGTGTGACCTGGCATGACAGCCGTTCCTCTGGTGCTTCTCCAACCACACCATCTCCCCTGGTGTCTGGACACGGCACATGCAAACTCTTTTTCCCCCCTTCAAGAGGCAGCTGGTCTTTTCCCCCCCAGCCATTTCCATGTTTCCTTTCATTTCCTTCAATTAGAAGTAACTACACACACACACACACACACACACACACACACACACACACACACACACACACCTCATAGTTAGACTTGTCAAATACCTGTCTCCGTTATATCGACAAGGGTCATTCCTCCCTGACGTACGTCAGCAATTCAGTCTCTCTCAGGGTCAACGCATCTCAATGCGCGCCTCTCTCTCTCTCTCTCTCTCTCTCTCTCTCTCTCTCTCTCTCTCTCTCTCTCTCTCTCTCTCTCTACCTCTGACCCCTCCCAAAAACCTCCCTTCAGTCTGAACTTCTTTCACCTCGCATACCTCGACCTCCCCCCCTTTCCCTTTCCCCCTCTCCCCCCTTTCCCTACCCCCTTTTCTTTCCCCCCTCCCCCTCTCCCCTTCCCCTCCCTCTTCTCCTTTACCTCGCGGCACTCAAGCGATTCAATTATAGTATAGCCTGAGTAATCGCTGGGTACTCAAGCAATCTCACTTAATGCAAACCTCTGACGCAGCGTCGTCGAATTTACGAGGGCGCGTAGGTAAACTCTCCTCTGGGGAGGTCAGGCCGGCTTCGGAATGGTTTGAACCGAGAAAAACTCCTCTTGGTTAATGTTATTGCCCCCAGAAACTCTGCCTCCTGCTGAAATGGACCCGCCGGGTACATAATAGACCCGCCGGGTACATAATGCTCGAGCTAGCGGGAAGCAATGCTCTCAAGGTGACACTGGACTGGCCTGAGGCTTTGTCATTCTGTCCCCATCTCGCCATTACCCCGGGATTATCGCTGGCGCTATCCACTGTTTTCTTCGTCTTTTGTGCCTCGCCCAGAACGAGAGATTTCCAGCGATCGCCAAAGGAAGGTCTCTCTTTCCTCTCTCTCTCTCTCTCTCTCTCTCTCTCTCTCTCTCTCTCTCTCTCTCTCTCTCTCTCTCTCTCTCTCTCTCTCTTCCCTCATGCTCCGTGTTCATTCAGCCTGAAGTTAAATGTTTCTCTCATTTCATCTCGATTATTTTCATTATATACGTTTTCTTTCTTCTTCTTCTCAGTCTACCAGTTTTTGTTCACTTATTGGGGTTAGGTTTGATGAATTATGGATATAGCAGTGATTTCTAGTATGATTCTGATTATCGACATAAAAAGGTGCATTTATCTTACTAGTTCAAACGATATTTGAATTTATAGGATTATGTCTATATCATCCATTGGTAACGTCTATCAATCAGCCTCCATACGCGTGAAGTGATCAGTCCTGATTAACGTTACTCGATCACTTGCAACATTATCTAATTAATCATTAGAGGTAGACCAACATATCAATTAATCTGTTAATCAGTATACTCACATCAGAAGGTCAGGTACCATCTGTATCAAGTGATTGATCACCTGCTCAAACTAATCAATCAATAATACTAAGTTAAACACGAGATGTCAGCAGTCAGAACATCTAATTAATCTCCACTGTATATATATATATATTCTAAAGCCTTTAGAACTATCAGCATTACTCGTTCGCCACCACACAGCGATTGAGCATCGGTCATGAACATTATTAATCGATTAATGGATAGTGAAATCACCTCATGGGTCTTCCGCGAGAAGACATCTCCTCCTTGTGTCGTTTCCAGCGCCTCTGCCTCCCGGTCACTCTTGATATACTCCATCTCTAACGACATCCCTCGATCAATGTGGTTTACGTTCTCCTTCATTTCTTTAACCTTTTCTTGCGCTTCTTGCCAAAAGGTTAAGCCTTCGGCTGTTCTTGTGAGGAGGTTAGCTTTCACGGCTGTTCTTGTGAGGAGGTTAACTTTCATGGCTGTTCTTGTGAGGAGGTTAACTTTCATGGCTGTTCTTGTGAGGAGGTTAACTTTCATGGCTGTTCTTGCGAGGAGGTTAGCTTTCACGGCTGTTCTTGTGAGGAGGTTAACTTTCATGGCTGTTCTTGTGAGGAGGTTAACTTTCATGGCTGTTCTTGTGAGGAGGTTAACTTTCATGGCTGTTCTTGTGAGGAGGTTAGCTTTCACGGCTGTTCTTGTGAGGAGGTTAACTTTCATGGCTGTTCTTGTGAGGAGGTTAACTTTCATGGCTGTTCTTGTGAGGAGGTTAACTTTCATGGCTGTTCTTGCGAGGAGGTTAACTTTCATGGCTGTTCTTGTGAGGAGGTTAACTTTCATGGCTGTTCTTGTGAGGAGGTTAACTTTCATGGCTGTTCTTGTGAGGAGGTTAACTTTCATGGCTGTTCTTGTGAGGAGGTTAACTTTCATGGCTGTTCTTGTGAGGAGGTTAACTTTCATGGCTGTTCTTGTGAGGAGGTTAACTTTCATGGCTGTTCTTGCGAGGAGGTTAACTTTCATGGCTGTTCTTGTGAGGAGGTTAACTTTCATGGCTGTTCTTGCGAGGAGGTTAATTTTCATGGCTGTTCTTGCGAGGAGGTTAACCTTTTCGGCTGTTCTTGTCAGGAGGTTTACTTTTTGGCTGTTCTCGCCAGAAGTTAAGCCTTCGGCTGTTCTTGTCATGATGTTAACCCTTTGGCTGTTCTTGCTAGAAGGTTAACCTTATCGGCTGTTCTTGTTAGGAGGTTAACCTTTCGGCTGTTATTGTCAGGAGGTTAATCTCACGGCTGTTTTTGCAAGGAGGTTAACTCCTTCGGCTGTTCTTGTTAGGAGCTTAACCTTTTGGCTGTTCTTGTCAGAAGTCGACCTTTCGACTGTTCTTGCTAGAATATATCGGCTGTTCTTGTTAGGAAGTTAACCTTTTGGCTGTTCTTGTCAGATGGTGAGATGGCTGTTCATGCCAGGAGGAGTGGAGGTTGAGGATACAAGCCTTCCTTCCTCACTGTTTCTGTTCTAGATTGATCTAAAGTAGAAAACCAGTTAGAGGATCACGTGACACATAACCTTGTCATTAGACCAAGTGGATTCTGTTATCAGCTCCCCATAGGAGATGTTTCGTCTGATTACTCACTGATCATAATGTCTGGTTATTTATTAATCGTGATGTCAAATTACTCACTGATCATAATGTTTGATTAATCATTAATCGTGATGTCAAATTACTCACTGATCATAATGTTTGATTAATCATTAATCGTGATGTCAGATTACTCACTGATCATAATGTTTGATTAATCATTAATCGTGATGTCAGATTACTCACTGATCATAATATCTGATTATTCATTAATCATGATGTCAGATTACTCACTGATCATAATGTTAGACTACTCACAGATCATGATGTCTGATCTCTCTAATCACCCTCTTCAGTAATCAACCTCAATGGGGTTTTTTTTGTCTAATTACTCACGAATCATGATCTCACGTGGATTACTCACCAGACATGATGTCAGATTACTCACCTGATCATGATATCTGATCAACTTCGTCAATGATTGCTCTCTGACCGATCCTTCTCTTCCATACATACACACACACACACACCAGACTCTATATCACCAGGGGAAGCAGTATTTGATAAAGTGATCTCACCTCTGGAACCCTAATCAAATATATTGACAATTGACATAGAGGTGGTATCACTTTAAGCGCTGTGGAAAAAGACTGAAAGTCTAGTAAATGTAAATTAATAGATGCGGTAACAACATTCCTAGTTATAAACGAGGAAACCAAAACAAAAGACAGTGCCCAGAGGATAGACATACCCAAAATATGAATGATCAATAGACGAAAACGTATGGTTTAATTAATTACATTCGTGTCGATTGAAAAAAAAAAAACACAAAGAAAATAATGCAAGACGAAAAAAAAAGTAGTTTATTTTGATATTATGTATAGCAGGTTTAACATGGCATTAGAATCAACACCTTGTGCATCTGTATCCCGTTCACTCGCGTGTTATAAGGGATCCGCCACACGTTATCGAAGTTTCATATGAAGAATTAGATTCATTCACGCCGTAAGGACGATTTTCCTTCTTTTTTTGTGTGTGTCTTAGTAAAGCACTTTCTTACATGGATAAATAGAATTGTGTAAAATGTGGCACATGCGTTCCTGTATGTATGCTTGTATACACACATATACGCAACCTCATACTGCATAAATGAAACACGATAAGCTCCCAAGTGCACTTTCGTGTCATAATCACGTCATCAGGGGAGATACAAGAAAGAAATATTACAGTCAGTTGAAATACAACGAAGAGACGTAGCTAGGACGCCATTTGGTAAACAAGTGACTACCCAAATGAATATTTATATATATATGTGTGTGTGTGTGTGTGTGTGTGTGTGTGTGTTTGTGTGTGTGTGTAAGAAATGTAGACACACAAACTTAGAAAGGGAGAAAACATAGAAGAGTTACTGCTTGATTGAGAGTACCAGTGGCCAGAGTTTGCCAAAAAGACAAGAGCTAGCGCGTAGCTCTCACCGCACGACTCGCTTTGATGAATGATGCCTTGTCACTTTGCCGCCATGCGCATTACGTACTTGTTAATCCAGGGTTCATCTGAGACCGAGGAGGAGAGAGAGAGAGCAAGAATGAAAGAAAGGAGGAGGATAGACAAGGAAGAAATGGGTAGAGAGAGAGAGGGAGGGAGGGAGGGAGGGAGGTAGGAGAGAATAAATGAGTGAATGAAAGGAGGAACGACAAGGAAGGAATGAGTAAATGAGAGAGAGGGAGGTAGGAGAGAAAAATGAATGAATGAAAGAAGAAACGACAAGGAAGGAAGGAAGGAATGAGTAAAGAGAGAGAGGGAGAATGAATGAATGAATGAAAGGAGGAACGACAAGGAAGGAAGGAAGGATGAGTAAAGAGAGAGAGGGAGGTAGGAGAGAAAAATGAATGAATGAAAGAAGAAACGACAAGGATGGAGGGAAGGAATGAGTAAAGAGAGAGAGAGAGAGAGAGAGAGAGATAGGAGGAGGGAGAGAAAGTAAGATGAGATCTATTGTAAGCATCCGGGAGTGAAGGAGGAGATGGAGAGCGGTGTTGGGTTGAGTCTTCCTGGATATTTACATCTGCCAGTCTCTGGGCGAAGGTTAGGGAAAGATAAAAGATTTATTTTCTAGATATGCGACGGACTGGGAATATGCACGAAAAGGATCCATATACGTATAGAATGATTTTATCATACCCGCAAGAAATCTTTCTCTGAGGGTCCTGTTGCCTCACGGCTGCGCCGCATGCGGGAGGAGGTTAATGTGGTCTCCTTTGTGGCAGGACGATCCTCGACGAGGCTTTAGGCCCTTATCTTCCTGTGATGAGTCCTCGTCAAATGACTTTTCTCATCCAGTGTCACGAACACCAATATATGTACGTTCATATACACGTGCTTGTGTGTGTGTGTGTGTGTGTGTGTGTGTGTGTTGACCCAGTGACCCCGGCTATGACCTCTTTATCATCTTATCAGTGAGTAAGACTGTGCCTTTCCCCCGTCTGCTGAAGTGCCTCCCCTCTCTGTGCCACACGTCCTGCTAAACTTAACCATTTTACCACAGCGGAATTATCTCCCACTCTGCTGGATATCTCTCCCCTTCCCTCCTTCCTCCTTCCCTCCCTCCCTCCTTCCAAAGTGTGTTCACCTTCCCCCCTTCCAAGCTGAACTTAGCCTCCTCCCAACCTGACCATCCTACCTCCGAACACCCGTACGTCCTGCCATGTCCTCTTGGTAAACATTGTTCATCCTGCTGTCCCCCTCCCTTCTCCTCCCCCTTTTCCCCCCTCCCCCGTTAAACAGTTTCGCCCCCCTTTCCCCCCTACTCCTGTCCTCGTCCCCCACAACGCCACCTCCTCCCCCCTTGCCATCTGCTGAACTACGTCTAGATTGGCTCCATCCCCTGAACCACCACTTTGGGCTACGCTCTCTGATCGTTTTCCTCTAACGAGACAAATTACACGCTTCTTCTCCGATCTCCGCCTGAAATGGCACTCACTCGGGAGGCGGAGACGGAGGAGGATGAGGAGGAGAACTGGTAGGAGGAGGAGGAGGAGGGAGGTACAGAAGGCCTGGGGAGGGAGGGTGGGTTGCTGCTGCTGTACCTGGCTTAACTGTAGTGATTATATCACCACAGTTATCCTGTGTTTCCCGGGGAGAAGAGACTCGAGGTAAATCAATGATGCGGGGAAGTTCCCTGGACTTCGACACTTAAGGGCTGCAAGTTACTGTCGCATTATTGAGTCTTAACGCCCGAACTTTTACCCGCAGTATTCATTACCGTGAGGGGAAAAAAAAAATTATAAACGTTAATTTAGACGTTGAGAGACGGGCAAATACGGGTGATTTCCGTGGAAACTTGGGAGACGGCGAGGCTGCCTTGGCTACTGCGGTGTTCCTTGACCTGCCGAAGTCGATTGGAGGAAATACCTTCGACACAAAGTAAACAGTACGTGCCATGTGGATTAGGAGGAGAACTTAAGTTGAGGTAATGTTTTGACGGCGGGGAAAAAAGTGAGGTTTGGCTGTGTTTTGGTGAAGTAGAGGTGAGGTTTGGCTTGTGTTTGGTGAAGGAGAGATGAGGTTTGGGTGTGTCTTGGTGAAGAAGAGATGAGGTTTGGGTGTGTTTTGGTGAAGGAGAGGTGAGGTTTGGGTGTGTCTTGGTGAAGGAGAGGTGAGGTTTGGCTTGTGTATGGTGAAGGAGAGATGAGGTTTGGGTGTGTTTTGGTGAAGGAGAGGTGAGGTTTGGCTGTGTTTTAGTGAAGGAGAGGTGAGGTTTGGATATGTCCTGGTGGCGAAGGGGTGAGGTTAGAGTATGTTTTAGAGATGGAGAGGAGGGGTTTCTGTAGTCTGGTATGGTTTACTGGCGGAGAGGTGAGGTTTGCATGTGTTCTAGTGGCGGAGGGGCGGGGTTTAAATTGGTTTCCGTGGTATGTATTGATAGCTGGATTGTGAGGTTTGGGTACGCCTTCAAGGCAGAGGGGTAAGGTAGTGGCCATACCCAGAATGGAAGGTGAAATCTGGGTGTGTTCTGAAGACTAAGGAGAAATATTGAGACATGTTTAGAGCCACGAAATAAAGTAGAGTATGTGTAAGGGGGAAAAGATAAGACCGATTTTCATTTAAAAGCGGAGTGGTAAGGTTGAAGTAACTTTGAGGGGGCGGGTGAGTGAGACTGGGGAATGTTTTAAGGATGTGGAAACAGAGAAGTTTGTGGTTTGAAGTATGGCGATCAAAATCAAATCCCCGTGTTCAAGGTGAGGGGACGCACGAGTGAATCGTAAAGAGGGAAGAATATTTTCGCAATGAATATGAACGGCCTACCAGAGGCGCCTCATATTTTGTCCTTTTCTTCTAAGTATGTTTACCTGGCTTAAGGTTATGGAGAATTCGCATTATGTCCTTCAACAGAGTTTATACTGTGGTGCTTATTACGCTTTTGCTGTTGATGAGTAAAAGTTCGCTGGTCAAGATTACAATCCTCTTGCTCCTTGAGCCCAATCTATCAGCATGGCATAGTCATCTTGAAGAAGCTATAAAAGTCCAGTTTTTGCAACAGCTTGATCTTCAAGCTTAGAGTCATCCATGAATTCTCACATCTTTCAATAAGTCCAAACAGATTAGTCCCAAGAATGAATCCCTGAGGCACTCCACTTGTTACGTCTAACCATTCTCGATCGTTGATTACTTATCTTTGTGTGCGGTTGGTCAACATATTTGTCTTGCTACTGAAGTACAACACCAGCTATACAGTGAGAGATTGAACACGTTTGAAGTGGGTCGTTTAAGTGAAGTATGTATCAGTGGGAGTGGTGATGTTGGAGCAGGTTTCAGGGATAATGGTGGGGTTTGGTATATTTCACAGTGAAAGAACGTTTCCCTAGATGTGTTTCAGGGATAAAGTTTGAAGAGACCTTCTGCAGGTAATCTTTTACATTTTCGTTTCTCTTGCTGCAAACTTGTCGTATATAAAGAACACCCAGATTAATTTGGGATGAGAATAGATCACATATACTGTAAACTCCTTGTTTTCATTCCTATGAAACATTTGCTATCTTTATAACATTCTCAGACACAGACACGCCCTCCTAACTCATTGTATTTGCCTTATGAAGTCTCATACAACGACCTTATTGGTACTTTTCTCATCCACTGTTATCATCAACCATCACGAATACTTCTAAAGTGGTAGTAACTTCAGTCTCCATATATCACCATGCAGGACCACCTCGGTGGGAGGTGTCCAGTTATAATACCACTGTAAACAATGTAACTGACAGTTATCATAGACTCTACACAAAGGCATCTTGTTGGTATGACACAGCTTGTATGAACCCTAGCTACTTGTCTTTATATTACATGGGACTACATCACTTGTAGCCTCGTAGCTGGCCACTACCTCAGCGCCTCTTACATTAGGGGGTTAGGGGGATGAGTTATGGTCACCTGAAACCTCCAGTTATAGGCACACTGAACTATAACTAATCGGTGGATACATTAGTCCCCAGTTATAGTGATGTACAGTGGACTGTAAGCAAGGAAAGGGTGCCTCAGTCCCGAGTTAGTGACTGTAACCAAAAGGAGTCTGTGCGTATCATCCAAAGTTACAGTGGAAATGTAGGACTGTAACGAAGAGGCTGCTATCCCCTCGTTACAGCGACATACAGGACCGTAACTAAGAGGCCCTTAGTGCCCCCCCCCCCACCCCCCTCAAGTTACAGTGACACACGCAGGACTGTAAACCAAGAGATGAGGTTATCTCATCCTCCAGTTATAGTTCCAAGCCGCACCACCAGAGCGGACAGAGATGCCTGCCACTGTTATTATATATCAAATAGATAATGGGATAGGACTAATGAATGGATTAGTGTACCTTGAATATTAATTAGTGCTCTAAGTCAGAGCCGACCTATTTACATAGCATCCATCCCAGCACTGTGATTGCAGAGGCTCAGAATCAATTGAGGTCCCAGATACGAGGAGTGAATTGAAGACCCGGGGCAAGTGTCTGCCAAGCGGCAGGGGCTCCTAAGGTCAGAGTTCTCATTACGTATCTATGGGTGGGTCGATCCTAGAGCAATGGTGATGGTTAAACCCACCACGTACGTGTCCCTGCATCTCCGTGCATCGGAGGAAGATAATGGTATTCCCTGTCGATCGTAAGGGTGAGGCTCCCAATAAAACAGGGTGGGGGAATGGCCCAAAGACGACTCTGTGGGTTGTCTCCTCCATGCCCCGTGACTGGTAATTCATTGGAGACTCACCTTAATGCAGGAGCGGCTGGTGGGAGGCCCAAGGGCTCAGACAGCAGCCTCATGTAGCCAGCCACAGCTGGCAACCCCACTAGGGTTTCTTCATAGGATAAACAAGAACAAACGCCATTGCATTTGCCCAGGGAAGCTATTGGGTCCAAATATTCAGCCATCAGGGTAAGAGATTTGCCCTGATTTGACACATTCTAACTCAGTCATCCATGGGGGGAGTGTGACCAAAGGTTAGGTTAAGATTGGAAAAAAAGAAAAAGTAATCGCTTCATAAATCTTCCTGATTGGTCTCCTTAGACAGAGAGAGAGAGAGAGAGAGAGAGAGAGAGAGAGAGAGAGAGAGAGAGAGATAATCTAGTATATCATGGAAGAAGAAGCGCGTGAGAAGCCTTACCAACACAGATTTCTGAAGACGGAACACAGACGTCATCAGACTTGACCTGGTCCGACCTGACCTGACCTGACCTGACATGACATGACATGACCTTCCTGACGACCTGAAGTGAGAGATCAACACGTGAGAAGCCTTACCAACACAGATTTCTTAAGACGGAACATAAGAGGTCATCAGACTTGCACCTGGTTCGACCCGATGGACCTGACCTGACCTGACCTGAATGATCATCTGACCATGATATCCTGATGGTCGTGTTGTTACTAAGTTATCCCAGATTGATCTGCTGTGAGGAGTAATGTGTCGAAGTGTCAAAAAAGAAATTTTTTTTTTACGATATCGCTCTTTTTTGCGATATCGCTGCTTAATATTGATCTCGCTAAAGATTCCAAACTGGCCTACGAAGACATTAATTGGGCTTATGGAGGGTTTCAGTATGACACTAATTAATCAGAGTATCTGGGACCCCTACCTCTCCAGGATGTACACATCAGAGTCTGTGGATGAGGCTGACACACTTCCATAGTACACACACACTCACACACACACACACACACACACACACACACATACACTACAGTACACGAGAATCTTCACATACACATCCATGATATTGAGTTCTGATTGTATAAGCCAACGACTCCTCTCATAGGGGTCCCTGTAGCTTCAAGGTTGCGCTACATTCAGTAGCAGGGAAATGACAGACTCCCTTGGAGTGAATAGTTCCTGGACGAGATTCCACTCCTTTTCGTCTCTCACTGCAGCACATAAATGGTACACACACACACACACACACACACACACACACACACACACACACACACACACACACACACCATAAAGCAGATACGGGACACAATATGTGTTTCTGGAACCGCCACCAGATGGACTACACAACATAACGGTCAGATGGGGAGGGAAATTTGTTATGGCTAACTTGAAATATACCAGATGTAGAAAATAACTTCGATGACAAATTTTGGCCGACGTTGTGGCCTTAACACTGGCCGAAGAGAGCAGTGCAACGGAACAGTGTTATTGAGGATAGTTAATACACGACTCTTGGTATAGGTAGTCGAAGTCCCTTTCGTGAAGTGTTATTCTCGTATCCTCAGCTTCGTCAGGAGACCTAAGGCTGAAGTACTGTTCTTAAGGGATGTATATACATGTATATATGTGTATATATATGTATATATATGTATATATATGTACTTTCTAACTACTTGAACACGACAATACGACCTTTGCTTGTGATGTCCTGGCTTTTCACCTGACCTTTGAAATGGTCGAGTCAAAGACTAAGGCTGACCTTGGTGGTCAAGGGTCGTCACGTCATCCTCCTCCTCAAGAGGCTGATTATTCTCATACCATGACTTACCCCTCAAAAAGAAAAAAAGTAGGATGATAGTACTCTTTTGGGGCAATATCTTCCATGACTTGATATTCTTCAACGAGGAAAGGTCAGGTTAACTCCGGCCTTCTGTCCACCCAAGGTCGACCGACCTACGAAACCTCTTGAGCGAGCGGAAGACGGGAGCACATCGAACTGAGGGGAGACGAAGTGTTTGAGAGGTGTGGTTGCCGTGGCGAAATCCTGAGGGCGGTGGTAGGATGCTGGTGGCTCGTGGTTTGCGGCAGCGCTGTACACCAATCATGATCTTCTCCCTCATTTCCTCATCTCCGGCTGAATGATGCCGCTAATAGGCCCCCAAAAAAGACCTTCGTAATACTGCACACACCTTTTTCATGCGCCAGTAGGGGCGCCCAGAACACGCCGACATGTTCTCAGTCAATCTGGGGAGAGTCATTCGACAGGATGTTTGGTTCAGATAAGCCTCCCCTTCGTCAGGAGGGCTGGCCTCTCGCCTCCTTCCTCATAAGGCTGGTTGTGGGTGTGTGTGTGTGTGTGTGTGTGGAAGGGGAAAGAGGGAGGAAGATAGGGAGGGAGATGAAGGTGGCGGTGGTGGCTTGGCTTAGGGGGGGGGGGGGGGGGGGGGTTGGTGGTGGTGGTGGTGGGTCGTGGGTTCCCCACCGCCCACCACAGACCGGGACTCATTCCCCAGCCTCATCCCTCAGCTCTAAGCATGATTAGGAAACCAATCTATCATGATTCTGGATATTACCGCGGAGGGCCAGATTGCTGCCCGTCTTCCTCCTCCTCCTCCTCCTCCTCTCCCATCTCCTATCCTCCATGCCTGGTATCCCTCCTCTCCGCCAGGTTCCCCTTTCCCAAACAACCCTCCCTAGCGAGACACCAACCCCCCTTCCCTGCTCAGACTGCAACCGCCAGCACCATCGTGACTCTGCTACTGAGTGTGCGTATATATATATATATATATATATATATATATATATATATATATATATATATATATATATATATATATATATATATATATATATATATATATATATATATATATATATGACAGAAGGAGAGAGTCTTATGCATCAGCCGTCATGGCACGGGCAAAATACATTCCCGACTCATAACCATCTCGGATGAGAGGAAATATAAACAATACGGGAGAAAGAAAACGTAGGACATTCATACGTGTTCCCCTCCCCTGTAGACCTGACTCTGAAAGGAGGAAGGACTGTACGTAGGTCGAGGGAAATACGATGGAAGCAAGAGAGAGAGAAAAGAGAGAGGAGGTGGTGTCCTAACGGTCAGTCCTCTTGTCGTTGGTTTCCACACAAAAGCTAAGGATGCCTCAGTGTGCCCTCCGCCACATGGGTGCCTCAGTGTGCCCTCCGCCACATGGGTGCCTCAGTGTGCCCTCCGCCACATGGGTGCCTCAGTGTGCCCTGGTGTTTATGACACACGGAGATACCAGCGGCCGAAATGCTATCTGTAAAACAGAGAGAGGGTAGCAAGAGAACAGCGGATAGAAAGGAGGGATGGTTGGAAGAGAGTTGATAAGAGAGTCAAAGACGAGCCAAGCTAAAAGAAAAACATATTATTAGAAGGCCATTCTAGACAGTGCGAGCTGTACTCCGTACTGGGAGAATAAGACTCATTCTAGACATGGATTAGATGCTCATAGGAAAAAAATAAGCGTGGCACTTGTGCAACATCCACAGCTTCTTTTGGGAAAACAGACTTAGTGGGGGTTTATAATATGGCGGTTTGTTTCCAGGACAGAGTGAATGGTGTGGTCATGTCCACTGTGTTTGTTATTACGGATTTAAAACGAGTGAGAGGTTTAGGGGGCAAAGTATATTACTCACACTGACATACTTTCATAAGAATACAAACACACATACACACACCTTATACACTAAAACACAAATGAATACACACAGCACACAAATATATACACATGCACATACACACATGCAGATACGGATAAGAAATTCGTTTTTGCACTAATGAATTTAACCCCTCTCCTACATGCTGCACTAGCCCAATTAAGAAAATACGTTCAGTGTGAGAAAAAGAACGAGTAATGAGAATGGACAAAGCGGATTTAAGTACAAAGAGTGGAATCATCGGGATAAGATTGAGCAGGGGTAAAGATTGAGGAGAGATTGTCATTTAGAGAGAGAATAAAGAGTGTAGGCAGTAGTACAGAACCTTAAAGGACACCATTGTTGACAGGATAAGAGGGTGAAGACGTTCCATCAGTGATCACCAACACAGAACGACAAAATATAATACAGAGAGAAGCACAAAAGCCAAGGGATGGAAACCTAGAAAGCAAATACTTATACCAGTTCGTGGTGTCACACGCTTTGGAGACGTCGAGGACCTTGACAAAAGATTCCCTCAAATTCCCGAGGGAGGAGCGCTAGAGGTGAAACACACACTGGAAAGAAGATCGGCCCAAGACCCTGCACCCACCGTGAGAGCCGCAGTGGTGATCTAAATGAAGAAATGAGGTTCTAACTGTTTAAGAAAAGAGTTAATGAAAGTTTCGAAGAGTTTGGAGGCGACGGAAGCGAGAGCGTTAAGGCGATAATTAGAAGGGCTACGAACTGCCCTCCCTGCTCTGAGACGGGCGTTAGAGGATTGGTGGCAACGATCGGAGGTTACTCGTGTTAGACATCTAATTCCTTGTTAGATAGA